>NC_090238.1:12103091-12403091 GCF_024489055.1 Chanodichthys erythropterus | reverse complement strand
ACAGAGTAGTATACATATAGCTTTCCATTGTATTTAAAGTTGGGGTGAAAGGTGAGTCCCAAAAATCCTCTTTCATCACCTTCCCATGGAGATGTCAACACAGCTTTTGTGATGTTTAGAAATGGATTTTCAAGCTTTGATCGATCTGGAAGGTATACCCAGACAAGGCCAACTTGTTCAGCAACGAAAAACCTGTGCGTGCCATCATTGGCGTGAACCATGGCAAGAGGATTTCTGAGTCCATTGGCTACCTCCTCTAAACACAGCTGCAAGCAGCCCTCAGGATCCGCTGCAGTGCGGCCAAGATTTTTGGTCAAGCGTTCATTACTCAGCAGATGAGGATAGCAGTAATCTGGGTCATCCAGCTCTAGGTACTGACAAACCCTGCGCTGGTCATGCTCAAGTTCTAGAAGACGTGGATCATCAGACAACAAGGTAAGAAAGGATCTGCACTTGGAATGGAATTGAGAGCAATAGTCGGGGCAGAGTCCAGGTATGGTCCGTAAAGGCGTGCTGGGGTCTTCGGCATCAAAAAGGTGAGCAGCATATGGAGAGCATTCCTGAAGAAGAGAAACAGGAAAAGTGGGGGATGTAACTTAGTCGTGCCGGCTTCAAGCAATGCATTTGAATAGTCATGTCTGCTTTCCCACATTCAACACTCTGTGAAACCACAGCCACTTAAACCTCAATGTAGTGTTTACAGTGGCCCACGCTGCACTGGGAAAAAAGCAATCCCTGAAGTTTCTATGTGACCGCTAGACATGTAACTTACTCCTGAACCTAAACGTTTAAAATAGACAGCTATATTTAGCATAGGTTTCTAATTTGGCCCGAATGGTTGCTAGGGTCTTGCTATAGGGTGTTCTGTCTGGTTGCTAGCTATTGCCAAGGAGTTTAAAAGAATACTTTTCACCAAAATTATTATGTTATATGAGTTATTGACGAAAAAGATAAAAAAAAAAAAAAACATAATGAAGATGTAATTAATTTTGAAGTTTTATTAAGTGTTAACAATGTGATTATGTGTTTTTTTTTTATAATCAATAAACACTGCTTTTGTCATTTTTTACAAGATGGACAAAATGTGTCACCAAAAAAGTAATTCAGATTAACCCAAATTTCAGTTTTACCAAATGACACTTTTGGTAATACCGAATGACAATATTTTCAAACAATGCTAACAGGCTGATATCTAGATGGCTAGCAAAAGGACAATTAAACATTTTATATTTAGTACAAGTTTTTAAAATATTACAACATTTTCCATGTTTCGGTTGTACCGAATGACCTGATGTTTCGGGACATGCATATGAGCAAATGAAAACATGAATTTTTCAAGTTATTTACTTTGCTTCAAGACCATGTGGTCCTTTGCAGGTGTCTGAATGATGTCACATCCTGTCACATGATATTGACCGCATGACTTGATCCAAAATGGTCCCTTTTTATTGGTCATTCCAAATGACATCAATAACATTTCTCATAACAAAGCAACGACTTCTACACAGAATTTTAATACAATTTTGTTGATATATGATGTTATAAAATCATGCCATAATAAAAAATATATACATTTATTACATTTTAAGATTTATTATTTTTTTTATCACAAATGAAATGGCTGTATTGGCCTTTGGACGGTTAAACCGAATGACTTTTTGACACTTCAAAATCTTTAAAATACCTTTATATGTAATAACATATATTTAAAACCTTTCGGATTCAATAAAAGAGATCTAGTTGTACTGACTTTCATACTTTGGATGTCATATCTTTGTTTTTTATAATTATTAAGGCCTTTGGACAAAAAAAAAAAAAAAGACCCGTCATTGACCCATATATGATTTCTATTTCAAATGCTATAGGCCTACGTGTTTTTGTTTTTTGTTTTCTTACGTATATTTTCAGTAGGATATGAACTATTTACAAGGTTCGGTTTGTTTAATATCAATAGGCCTATATTGGCAAGAAAGAGACTTCTCTAGTGACGTCATTTGGACCCTCACCAACCAACCGTGTTTCAAATCATCGCCAACGCTAGCAGACAGTTGGACGTTATCGTTTACAATTTATGGCTGCAAATTGCGGTACGTGTTGAGAGGCAACCAAACAATGGTTCAAGTACATTTACAAAGCAACAAACTAAACAAAAATATCGTTTCATAATTGTGCCGTCAACCAAACTTACCTGACAAAGCAGATCCTGAACGTACACGGCACAGTTCGAATATCCATAATAATCGAAGTTATCCATTATCCGATAGTATTTTGCCATCAGCTCTTGGTCCCTGGCATAGTCACAGCAGCCGAAGTATTTATACATTTGACAGAACTGAAGCTCTTGTTGAGGCTGAAAGGGGGGTTTAAAATCCAAACACTGTGGATGCAGGAACGCAGGTGCGACCCAAAACGCCAACAAATAAAACAAAATAAACGGTGATTGCCATATACGGCCGAAAACATCGCAAAAGTACCACATAGCGCTCAAATCCTGGTGCCCAACTTCAGATACATGGAAGTTAAAGTTATGCAATGGCGATGATACTCGACGTCTGACTTGTGTAGTCATGCACTTTGCCCTGAATTTAATCATCAACCATTCCCAAACAAATGCACGTCTTATTTACTGTGTAGCGAATCGCAACTCGGTTGGACCGCTATCATACTAACCCATCTCCTTGTCTGAGTTACGAGACGCGTCTTACATCCCGAGCAGATGTGAGACTCACAAAGGTCCAAACCGCAATTCTCCGACTGTAATTCATGTCTTCCAGTGAACCTATGTTATGCTGCAGTTACCCAGAGAAACGATTACCACAGGTTTAGAGTTTAGTTTAACCGTTTAAACCCCCTTTTAATAGCTTAAGTATGATGTTAACACATGGTTTTTGCTGATTTTAGGAAAATTTCATAACATGTTTCAAAAGTTTCAGTTTCATAACGTGTCTTCCTAAGAGTCTCGGAGACCACAGGTTGTAAACATGCTCTACATTGCTTGTATTTGGTCAGATTAACTCTAACATAATTTTAAGAGAAAATATGGATTCATTTTATTATTATTATTAATATTATCATCATAATTGTATACAGAACCTCCCCAAAAAAGAAAGTAAAGTCAACTTCAACAGAACATAAGGTTTAAAGTGAGAGCACTGGCTTTAAATGAACGGAAACTAAACAATAATCTTTGTTGCATCTGTTCTTGCGCAATCAACATATTTCAAACACTTGCATGGATATCCTCACTTTGTACTGTTTATTTTAACTCATGTTCTGTTGAAACTGGCTTTTGTGTATTAAAGTACTTATGTGTAAAAAATAATAATAATTTAAAAATTAAACGTTAATATCCCCTCAATTTGATTTTTTCCTATTTAAAACATAGTACTCAAATATCAGCCCATTGTTCTACGACTAGTCGCAAACTTCATAAAGGTGATTATTATCAGATAGTAACTTTTTTTGTTCTGTTTTGAGTCAATGTGACCCTATAAAGTATGCATAGTAGAAAATAGGCTATATTAAAGCAAATCTGTAAACAAATGGCAGGATTGCATATTCAAAACAGATATAAAAGCAGCATATGAATTGTATTTAATTTAGGCTAATTATTTTTTTATCTGAATGAACATGAAGCTGCAGTCTTGTTTGTAATTGTCAGTGTTGGGGAAACTTACTTTTAAAAGTAATGCATTACAATATTGCCTTACATTCTAATAAAGTAACTAATTGCATTACTTAGTTACTTTTTATGAAAAGTAATGTGTTACATTACTTTTACGTTACTTTTTCTCATCTGGGCTGGGCTTGCTTGTTTGTTTTTTATAATAACAACAACATTTTTGGCAAATGATAAGGCCCTTATCACCAAAAGTGAAATGAATAAGCCTCAGGCTGAAGGAAATGCATATTTACGCTTGTACGGTTAGTAGAGAGTACAGCTCAAACAAACCTTTCAGCTGTGCTGCCATTCTGGATTCAAGAAGAGTGTTCACATTGAGTCTAGAACTACAATAACCATCATGTTCACACAATGCGCACAGCACCTCTTTCTTTCTCTCAACATGGAGACAGGAGAGCTTTCAGTCAATAAATGTCACTTAGGTATTTTGTTGTAAATTGAAAAAGTAATGCGTTACTTTACTAGAACCTAACTCAAGTTACGTGTAATGCGTTACCCCCAACTATTAAGGAGGTTTAGTCCACTTTCAAATAAAAATTTCATGATAATTTACTCACCCCCATGTCATCCAAGATGTCCATGACCTTCTTTCTTCAGTTGAAGAACATTTACATTTACATTTATGCATTTGGCAGACGCTTTTATCCAAAGCGACTTACATTGCATTATACTATACATTTGTATCTGAGTATGTGCAATCCCTGGGATCGAACCCATGACCTTGGCATTGCTAGTGCCATGCTCTAACCACTGAGCTACAGGAAAGAAGAAAAGGATCTTATCTAGCGAAGAGATCAGTCATTTTCTAAAAAAAATAAAAATGTATATGCTTTATAAACACAAATGATCTGAAATGAGCAAGTGCTTCCGTTTTCCGTATTCTTCAAAAAGCTTATGCTGTATGTCCTACACTTTCCCCATTAAGCTTAAAGAAAAAATGGAACTGACGCTGCGTTCGTTCCGTATGTAGAATAGGGAAGGCGTTCCGATGGAAGCACTTGTGATGCCATCATTTGTGTCTATAAAGCATAAACATTTTCATCTTTTTTTTAAAGAAAATGACAGATCTTTTCATTAGATAAGACCCTTATTCCTCGTCTGGTATTGTTTAAAGCCCTTTGAAGCTGCACTAAAACTGTAATTTTGACCTTCAACTGTTTGAAGTCCACTATAAAGAGAATAATCCTGGAATGTTTTCATCAAAAACCTTAATTTATTTTCAACTGAAGAAAGAAGGACATGAACATCTTGGATGACATGGGGTTGAGTAAATTATCAGGGAATTTTTGTTTGAAAGCGGACTAATCCTTTAAGGAGTTTGGTGTCCATGAATGACTTTTTAAACCCTGTATTGGAAACATTTTGGATGCCAGTGGGTGTTAATGTGCAGCATTCTTATTAATTCTTATATCTTATTCTTATTACTTATATAAGCTATAGCTTATATACTATAGTATTCCCATTTCTAAAGAATAGAGATAGGTGGCAATGCGGTCCACACAGTTTATTCACTGCAACGTTCTTTTTTTAAAAAAAAGTTTTCTGCAAAATCTGCAATCTCTGCACTCTAAAAACATCTGGGTTAAATATGGACAAACCCAGGGATTGGGTTGTTTTCACCCAGCCATTTTTTTCAACCTATTTTGGATTTATTTTTTTAGCCAGCAAAATAGTAATATAGTAAAAGGTATGTTTTTGCTCACCCCCAAATAGAGGCAAATTTGTGAGGTATTATAAGTTAAAACTTGACCAGACCAGAGACTTATAATACATTTTGTGAAAGAGGGCATAATAGGTGCCCTTTAACCCAACCTGCTGGGTTTGTCCATACTTAACCCAACTTAGGTTGTGTTTAACCCATCATTTTTTAGACTGTGGGTCAGTTCCAGCCATTATATTTGTTACTGTAAGGTCACACAGCAGTTCTTAAGTGATTCCATCTCATTAATTTAGCCTGTTATCATATTGACGCTATATGCCACAATTACAGATGTGAGTCATTTTAGCCACTAGATGGTGGTGTGTTCACACCACAACCCCATAAGAAGAATCCTAGCTCAGTACCCACGCAGATAATTGAAATCATTTGATATTTAAATATTCTCATTCATTCATTCACATTACATGATGTGTTAACATATGAATAGGCAATTTACTGATGTTGCTCTAGTCTTTAATATCCACTGGAATGTTCCTGCCATAATTCTTTAAAAAAAAAATACCACAACGTTATTATTAACGAAATTAAGCCCCATCTGAATGCTCACAGAAAGCTTGGTGGCTATTTTTGGAACAACATTCACATGGAAATTATGAACTGCTTTTGGGAACAGAATTTTACTGATTCCCTATTGGCTGAAACATGCCTAACACTCTTTTGCTTGTGTTCAACCCTATAATTTGTCATTCACACTTCTCAAGTAGTGTAATCAAGTACTTTGCAGTGCTATAAATGCCACTACATTATTGGTTTTATACTTAATGTGTTGCTGACGTTGCCAAGTTGTGCATTTCTTTTAAGCTTTTTTAATCTATAGGCCTAACTGTATTCTTATCTAGATGGTGTAATGTGTTTCAATTAGTGATAATGGTCCTGTGAAGCCTGTGCGGGCAAATGCCTTGAAGACTGCTTATGTTGTCTTATAAGAGCCCTTATTTTACTTTAAACTACATGGGCAATTTGGCTTAAAGGTACAATATGTAATAATTTTGCCCGCTAGAGGTCGCTAGAAGCCTATTCAAAACAAAGGCGTAGCTTGATGATGCCAAGTTTTAGAGCAGAATATTGGGACATGTGGTCTTCACCTCAACGGACGGTGCGAAAGAATATGGATTTGAGACGCAAGAGCTCATGTTCATGGATGAGATTATTAACATTACTGTAGTATGAAGCAGAGCAAGAGTGTTGTGGGAGCTGAACGAGGCCGCTGAAGGGATTGATCAACACACTCCTCACGAGAAGCAGAACTTTTATTATGTCACAGTCGCCGGCGCCGCTTCTGCTTTTCTGGTCATGAGTATGAGGTAACACAGCTCTGTTTATCATGTCAGATACATTTGAGTGTGTTGAAAATGATGTTATAACGTTACTCTTTGCGTTCGCTCGGCGGCTGCTGCGAGTCACTTGTTGCACACTGCAGTAAACTAGATCGATTTTAGAATATCGTATTAAATGCTGGATGGCTTGTGTTGATAAATGGCATGCAACTCATTTTAAAACGTATTGTATGATGGAGAAAATTCTGTTTTACTTTTACTAAAAATAAAGCAGCATCTGATTATGCTATGTTAGCTATTTGACAAAATAGTGTTTTTCTCTGAGGCATGGTAAAGCATGTTACTCACCAAAAAAAATCAAGAAAATTAGATTTAAACAATAAGACTAAACTTGTTGAGCTATATAACAACAATTAGTTTTCTGTCTAAATATATCAAAACAGTTGTTCCCTTGTCTATTAAAACATGTCAATATTAAAGCATCTTCGGTGTTTCCATGGTTTCTCCAAAATAAAACCAAATGACGCAAATGACAGGCGACTCCTCACACGTCCTGAAGTCTTGGTTAAAATTGCAATTTTCTCACGATTTACAAATAGTTGGAAACATTTGGGATATTGTAAGTACTCAAGTGAACAAAATATATAACACTGGCCTAGTGGTTTTTGGATATTTTACTGCAAAATTATTACATATTGCACCTTTAAAAACTGTCAAATGTTTTTACACAGATAGGCATACATTAGACATCTAAAACAGTAGACAGGGTCCTAGTGATGTAACTTTTACGTGGACATGCATAACCAGCAGTGTGCAGTCTTTGTCTGTTATCCCAGTTTTGTGTTCCCTTTCCATTTTCTATATATTTTACACAGTACCGTTTTTAAAGTCTTTTATAAAATACATTTATATATTAATACATACATTTTAACGTATACATATATCATGTAGTAAAACAAAAACGTGATATTTGAATGCAGCTCAAAGGAATTCTGCTTTCTGAGCCGTCAAGCGCCCCCTATAGGACATTAACATTAGCAGGCAATGCAGCGCGCGCGTCGCGTCGCGTACGGCGCTGACGTCACTCAACGCTGAGCTGAAGCGCAACTACAGGCGCATTTGCTCACCATTCATCTGTCTCAGCCGTTGGATACGGGGCCGGAGAGTCTCATCACTAGGCACGGTGTCAGAAAGAGGAGTTTCCAGCTCAAACAAATATGAAATAACGATATAAAAGGAATTTATATAAAACACGGATTAGTGTTTACTTATCCGGCTCAATTACGTGAGTTTCTTTCGTTGCGGAGTTCTGCTTTCATCTCTCGAATAACTGGATTAATTTTAATTATGAGTTTAATACTGCTCGCTACGTTTTCGAGAAGGAATGATTAGAAAATTGTGACCATATTTCTTGTCTCAGACCACTTTTAACAACAGGAATATGGCCAAAAATATTATAGACGTCCCAAGGGACGATTTAAGTAAGGTATCCGATGAAGAACTGCTTAAATGTAGCAAAGAGGAGCTGCTAAGGAGACTTCGAAAAGTGGATAGTGAAAAGATGAACTTAATGGTGGAACACGGGAACATGATGAAGGACGTCAACCGGAGATTACAAGTGCATCTTCACGAAATACGGAGCTTGAAGGAGATCAACCAGAAACTGCAAGAAGACAACCAGGAGCTTAGAGAACTGTGCTGTTTCTTAGATGATGATCGGCAGAAAGGGAAGAAGCTGTCTAGGGAATGGCAGAGATTTGGCAGGTATACTGCCAGTGTTATGTGGAAGGAGGTTGGCATATTCCAGCAAAAACTGAAAGACCTAGAAACCAACCAGGAGAGTGTTATGAGAGAGAATGTGGAGCTCAAGGAGATCATCCTCATGTTGGATGATGAGAGGAATGGAGCTGGATCCAGGAGCTCCATAGACAGCCAATCCAGTCTGACCAATCTGAACGGAAGTTCTGCCACTGTGAGGGATGTTGGAGATGGGAGCAGTACCTCAAGCACAGGCAGTGCTGGAAGCCCTGATCACCACCACAGTCATATTCACAAGCCTTCAGAGGGAAAGATAGTGTCTATCAGAAGGTCTATGGATGATCTATCAACCAATAATCTTCTCAGAGGCATACCGAATGGGCTCAACGGTGAGTTTGGGGTTTTAAATTGAGGGTTTTGTGGAAAGCATCCCATATTTCTCCCAAATATTGGTGTTTTAGCTGCTCTTTACATGAAGAACATGATTTGATGTGCAGGAATGTGGATAGCATATTGATGAACCTGAAATAGTCTGAAGCATGTAGAAGTGTTTTTTTCTTTTCTGAATGAAACAAAAGGAAGTAAGAAGCAAAACTCTGTAAATCAAGAATTTAAAATAATATTAGTACACTATTAAAAATAAAGGTTAAAAAATTGAGTTTTCTAAGCGATGCCATGGAAGAACCATTTTTGGTTCCACGAAGAACATTTCAGTGATCAGTTCTTAAAAGAACCATTTTTTTCTTAGTGTGAAGAACGTTTGAATCTTTTTCCACTCTAAAGAACCTTTTGTGCAATGGAAAGATTCCATGGTTCTTCGTGAACCATCAAAGCCAATAAAGAACCTTTGTTTTTAAGAATTAATAAGTAGTTGATGACAAATTTCGAGCATCAAAATGTATCAAAATTATACTTTTCTCAATGATGACTTTTGATAGATGACCAAAAAGCATAGGACTAAAATGTCTGGAAAGACCTTTCTGGTGCACTTTTAACATGGAAACATTTTAAAGTCTTATGCAATTGTGTGCACTGGCATCCGAATATAAAAAAGGATGCTCATCGTTTTATGCCGATGATAAAATGCATGTCATTGAGACTTCCAGAGGTTTTCAGGTAAACATAGACAATACAGGATCAATGGGAATTATGGCCGCAGGTTTACTTTGTGTATGTGCCAGTATTAACACATGGCCATTGGCCAACAACTTACCCGAACAGGCTGGAGCTACAGATGCTGTTGCACTAATGTCCTCAGCCTGCGAAGTCAGATGTAATGAGGATTTAATGCTGTCTTAGCCTTGTGGCTTTGGTACATACATGCTGTCAGGTCTGTCAACAGACTATCAGACACTTCATTCAGACAACAGTCATCTCATTCTTACAAATGGCTGAGAAACTCTATTGTGGTAGAAAGTAATATAACATTATATATGTCTTTACTGTCACTTTTGACCAATTTAATGCATCTTTGCTGAATAAAAGTATTTATTTAGCCTACTAATTTAAATCTTACTGATTTCAAACATTTGAACCATATATAAATCAAATAATATGTAATCTTTTTGGGGGGATGACATTTTTCAGAGGGAATTACAGAGATTTATTGTCTTTTTAATTATGTGTTTAGTGCCTCCAACCTGTGACCCTATCAGCGTGTATCTGCTATTACATAGTGTACTTTGTGTGTTTACCTTTGGTTTGCATAGACAGATACCAAATTATCTCTTGTCATAGCATCACATTTGACTGTTTAGTCATATAGCTGTATTACAAAGGTTGTTTTTAGTTACATCCTTTGATGCACAATGCACATGTTCCAGGTCAGCTTGTTTTATTCATTTTAATTCACAACTACTTATATTTACTTATTGTCTCCCTCTGTTCCACCTTTTATTTTCACAAACCTCAGTAAGTTGTACACAGAGGCAATAAGAGCTTTACATTTGCATCGCATTTCTTAAGCGACAAACACTCAAAAAAAAAAGATTTTTTGATGCTGTTCAGTTTATTTAAACAATTTATTTTGATTCAACACCATTGTATCAGGTTTCTGGTTTAAAGGTGATTGATTCATGTTAAATTGACTTGAAACGGTTACTCTTTGACTTAACTTGATGTTTTCATATTGAAATAACATGTTTCAATCAAGTAAACCCAACCAGGACTCAATCAAACAGGATTTTCACTTCCCATCATGCTTTGCAAAGGGGCTGAACTAGGAGTGTAAATGTTGAAATGAAGTGTTATTTTAAGCAGTTTTTAGGAAGATTTTTAATGTTTACTGTACTATTATGTTGGTATTTAAAAGTTTCTGTTAATTAATAGTTTTAGGGTTACCATTGTGGTGAAGTGTTGCACTTGTGCTTGGGTTGAGGACCTGACTTTCAAATTACTTTAATAAGAAAGTAATCACTGTGGTAGTGCTCTGGGTTGCATTTCCCAAATGCATTGTAATCCTATGTTGATTGTAAAACCATTGCCATCAATGGACTTATGATCAATTTAGGCTTTACAATGTTTTTGGTTAAGGCAATTTAGGATGAATCCAGTATCACATCTAGATTTCTAACACAGAACATTACAAAAGTTATGCAATGTATATGAAAACAATTTATTATTTATTTATTGCTTTTTATTTATTTTCCAAAACATTGCAAATTAGTTGGGCTGACACTATTAAATCAAGCTGTGCACAACCATAGTAAATAAGTTGAATCAACCTTAATAAATTAAGTTGACCCAACGTAAGTACATTAAATTGGATATTGGATATATAAAGCAACTTAATCATGTGGAAATCCTTTCCATGATTTTTTTTATGTTCGTTCAAAGAGTTATTTTTTTGAGTTTAAATAAAGAGTGCTACAGTGCAATTTTATACAAATTTTCAAAAATTCTCAGAAAGGTTCAAGCTATGTGCTATGGGCATAACTTGTCTGTTTTTGGTGCAATAAAAAGAGGGCTAAATTTCATATGTGCACTTTAGTGAAATGCATCTGCTAAGACATGAATCCATTGTAATAAATGTTCACATTAGCACTCTGCAGGCCTATTTATTATCTGCAAGATTCATTCAAGACTAACAGTAGGTTCTCAACTCGTTCCCGCCACATGACAGGTGATTTATGACAAGCTCACCTCTAGCGCGGCACGTAACTGTAGCAGAAAAACGTCTGTTATTTTCTGCTGATAGTGTCAGCTGGAAGCGTCTGGCATTGGTGAAGATTTGGCTTTTATATGCTTAGACTGGTGTTTTAATGTGAGTAAATATTAAAAAAAATAATAATAATTTTAAAGTATGAGATCTTTTTAATATCCAGTGTTACAGAACATTGGATTCCTTGCTTTTTGATATTTATTTCATACTTTCGCATGCTACAGGATGCAATACCTTTGTACATTTCGTCAGGTGCCAGTCATTGGCTAGTTGACCTACGCCTGCCAGGATGCTTTCACCTGATTGTTTAGTGATCCTTAGTTTGTCTGCTGTGCCACAACTCCACCTCCAACCTTCCTCCCCTCATGACATGCCATAGCATCACGTGTATGGAGCACAAGTTGTTCAGACAGATTAGCCTTTTTGGATATTCTTTAGAGTTTTAGTACGTTGTTTACTTGAGAATTTATGGAAATTTGTTTCCACCTCAGAGTGGAAAAAAACCCCAGTATATTACAGTGTAATCATGCAATTGCATGTGACTTTATTTTAAACTTTATCTCACAGTTAACTTTTTATTTTTTAATATATAACATTAAACATTTTTGTCCTTCTAATAATAATTGGTGTTGACTAAGCTTAAAAGCTACCCAGAACACCTTAGCAGCCACATAGTAACACCCTGGAATCATGTTGTCTGCATAGACGAACAGAGTACATTTTTCTTAAGAAAATGTTGAGAATATGTTGAAAAAATCCTGTGGTCCTTTATAATATTATCAGTGGGAAACTGTGATGCATTCTCAGAACTGTAGAAGTGTTATATGTAAGCCTGTGTTCAGTCAGGGAGGGACATTAGTCTGGCCAGCATTCTCTTTCCCAGGCCTGACCCCCTGATGAGTTAATCTGAGCCACAGGTTGCATCTCTCCTTGTGTACAAAAACTCAAAACAACCAACTTGGACTGCCAGCCAACCAGGGAAACATTCCTGCTCCCCATACCACACTGACCAAATGTGAAGAGTTCCTATTCTTTTCTTTGTGCATCAAAAGGAAAAAGCAGTGTGTCAAAAGATGCATATTATTTTTTTGTCTCCTCAAAATAAGTTTTTGTATTTTTTTTCTTTTCTAGTGTGTAGTATCTGGGATAGTTCATTCAAAAATGAAAATTCTGTCATCATCTACTCACCCTTGTATTGTTCCTAACCTGCCTGATTTTCTTTCTTCTGTGGATATGGAAGCTTGTTTCTGCCACTGAATAAAAAAATTAAAAAATGTAATTGTGACCTTTTATCTCACAATTCTGAGTTTACATCTTGCAATTCTGACTTTTTTTTCTCAGAGTTGCTTGATATAAACTCGCATAAATAGTTATAATGTCAGATTTGCGAGATATGAACTCACAATTGCGAGTTATAAAGTCAGAATTGCGAGAAATTAACTTGCAATTGTGAGTTATAAAGTCAGACTCAGAATTGCGAGTTATAAAGTCAGAATTGCGAGATATGAACTCAACTGCGAGTTATAAAGTCAGACTCAGAATTGCGAGTTATAAAGTCAGAATTGCGAGATATAAAGTCAGAATTGTGAGATATGAACTCAACTGCGAGTTATAAAGTCAGAATTGTGAGAAATGAACTCAATTGCGAGTTATAAAGTCAGAATTGCGAGATATGAACTCAACTGCGAGTTATAAAGTCAGAATTTGCGAGATATGAACTCAACTGCGAGTTATAAAGTCAGAATTGTGAGATATGAACTCAATTGTGAGTTATAAAGTCAGAATTGTGAGATATGAACTCAACTGCGAGTTATAAAGTCAGAAACAGAATTGTGAGATATGAACTCAACTGCGAGTTATAAAGTCAGAATTGTGAGATATGAACTCAATTGCGAGTTATAAAGTCAGAATTATGAGATATAAAGTCAGAATTGCGTGATATTGTCACAATTGCGAGTTATAAAGTCAGAATTGCGAGATATGAACTCAACTGTGAGTTATAAAGTCAGAATTGTGAGATATGAACTCAACTGCGAGTTATAAAGTCAGAATTGCAAGATATGAACTCAACTGTGAGTTATAAAGTCAGAATTGCGAGATATGAACTCAACTGTGAGTTATAAAGTCAGAATTGTGAGATATGAACTCAACTGCGAGTTATAAAGTCAGAATTGTGAGATATGAACTCAATTGCGAGTTATAAAGTCAGAATTGCGAGAGATAAAGTCAGAATTGCGAGATATGAACTCAACTGCGAGTTATAAAGTCAGAATTGCGAAATATGAACTCAACTGCGAGTTATAAAGTCAGAATTGTGAGATATGAACTCAACTGTGAGTTATAAAGTCAGAATTGCGAGAGATAAAGTCAGAATTGCGAGATATGAACTCAACTGCGAGGTATAAAGTCAGAATTGCAAGATATGAACTCAACTGCGAGTTATAAAGTCAGAATTGTGAGATATGAACTCAACTGCGAGTTATAAAGTCAGAATTGCAAGTTATAAAGTCAGAATTGTGAGTTATAAAGTCAGAATTGTGAGATATGAACTCAACTGCAAGTTATAAAGTCAGAATTGTGAGATATGAACTCAACTGCGAGTTATAAAGTCAGAATTGCGAAATATGAACTCAACTGCGAGTTATAAAGTCAGAATTGCGAAATATGAACTCAACTGCGAGTTATAAAGTCAGAATTGCGAAATATGAACTCAACTGCGAGTTATAAAGTCAGAATTGTGAGATATGAACTCAATTGCGAGTTATAAAGTCAGAATTGCAAGATATGAACTCAACTGCGAGTTATAAAGTCAGAATTGTGAGATATGAACTCAATTGCGAGTTATAAAGTCAGACTCAGAATTGTGAGTTATGAAGTCAGAATTGCGAGTTATGAAGTCAGAATTGTGAGTTATGAAGTCAGAATTGCGAGTTATAAAGTCAGAATTGCGAGTTATAAAGTCAGAATTGCGAGATATGAACTCAACTGCGAGTTATAAAGTCAGAATTGCAAGATATGAACTCAACTGCGAGTTATAAAGTCAGAATTGTGAGATATGAACTCAACTGCGAGGTATAAAGTCAGAATTGCAAGATATGAACTTAACTGCGAGTTATAAAGTCAGAATTGTGAGATATGAACTCAATTGCAAGTTATAAAGTCAGACTCAGAATTGTGAGTTATGAAGTCAGAATTGCAAGTTATAAAGTCAGAATTGCGAGATATGAACTCAACTGCGAGTTATAAAGTCAGAATTGCGAGATATGAACTCAACTGCGAGTTATAAAGTCAGAATTGTGAGATATAAAGTCAGAATTGCGTGATATAGTCAGAATTGCAAGTTATAAAGTTAGAATTGTGACATAAAAAGTATTTATTTCTAGTAATTGCAAGTTTATATCCCGCAATTGTGAGAAAAGAAGTCAGAAATGTGAGAGTCATTTTACGAAATATCTTATTTTGTGTTAATTGCATTAAGAAAGAAAGTCATACAGCTTTGGAAAAACATATGGGTGAGTAAATGTGAAAAAAAAAAAGAATTTAAATTTTGGGTGAACTATCCCTTTAAGTGTATTTTTATTTTTTTAATTTAGTTCAGAATAATTTTCTGGTTAAGCCATCCAGAGACCTGACTTTACTTCTGTCCTGCTTTGAAAAGACTCCAGCCCCCCAGCAAGCCACCAATAAACTGAAAGTTTAGTGGCTGGGGTCGAGATTCTGTTTCAGAGTTCAGATAACACTCCTCCCTGACTCTTCCCACGGCTGGGGTGAAAAGGCCTTCAGTTGCCCCCATTCAAGACCCTCCATCAAACCTTTAGAGCCCTTCTGCGCCACTCAAAGGTACAAATGTCTGGCTTGTCATAAAACAGATCCCAATTTACGAGTGAAGCTTTCATTGTGCAGGTCACCCCTTTGAAAAAAGCCCCTTATTTTCTTGTGTTTGATTGATGAATTGAATTTAAAAGCATTGTTTTATTATTCATTGGCAGTACAATCTAAATTCAGTTAGCCGGATAACTCACAGTTCTTTACCAATGATGGGAACAAATGAATTCCCTCAGGTAATCTGTAAGATAATTGAATTGTTCTCCTGGGAATGCCAAATATAGGATAACGGCTGCACCTTTTAATTCCCCATGTCAATTCTTGTTTAGTCATGCTTTCAGGTAATAACCAAACAGTACAGAACAAAGCAATACTAGTTAAAAGCTGTTTTTTTTTCTCCATCGGACCCAGCGGCAAGTCGAGTGACTCTGCAAGTGTGTGTCCTGGTTGAGGCCGTCTTGTGCTGTTGGTGCAAGGCATTGTTCTTTTAAAAACAAACAGTGATGGAGTGCACCTCCCCAACTGCTCAGGCTTGTCAGAGGGGGTCTTTGGTTCTGCTGAATCTGAAGTTTGCCATGTTATTGCTTGTTCCCTGCTGCTTTTCTTTGCCTTATAAAGAAAATAATGATCTTACAAAGCATGCAAAGTCCCTGTGTGGCAGTTTTGCCAGAGCAAGTTTTAAATGGGCCTGTAATTGGGCTGTCCCACTTTAGTCCGCTGACATTTACAAAATGGTCTCCTGGGACCAGTAGCTCTGAAGTGCTAGTGATGATTATGGCTGAGAGGAAGATGGTGTTTAGTTTTGTTTTAAAGAAATATTATGGGTTCATTTTTACATTATTACATATACACTACAGTTTAAATGTTTGGGGTTTTAAATGTTTGTTAAATTTTGTTTTAATGTGTCTTATGCTCATCATGGTTGCATTTATTTAATCAAAAATACAGTAAAAACAGTGATATTCTGAAATATTAACTGCAATTTGAATATATTTCAAAATTTAATTTTTTCCTGTGATGGCAAACCTAATTTTTCAGCATCATTACTCCAGTCTTCCTTCAAAAATCATTTTAATATGCCGATTTGCTGCTCAAGAAACATTTCAGGAAACATTCTGACATTTTTTTTTATTATTAGTATTACCAACCACTGTTGAAAAGAACTGCATGTATTTGAAAAAAAGTCTTTGTCACTTTTAGACTATTTTATGAATAAATCTTTTATGAAAAAAAAAAATCTTACTGACCCCAAACTTTTGAACTCTAGTGTATAGGCCTACACAAATGTGGTATCATCCATTGAGATTATTTATACATTCAGAAAAGACATTAGTATGTTTTTTTTTTGTTTTTTTTAGTAAGCCTGTCCCATAGTTTTTATACAATGTTTCTGATGCAGTGTGATTTGTATCCATCATCTACAGCTCTGAGTTGTGCTATGATGATGATCAGAAGGCTTTGACCATGACTAAGTGTGAGTTAGGAGGAAGGAAAGGTGGACAAGAGCCTTATTTTCTCTCACGAAACCTCATTGATCATCTTTACATGGAGAATCCTCTAAAAAAAACTCCTTAATCAGACTCTAAAGTTAATGAATTTAATCACATCTAACTCCCTGCATCACTCATTGCCAATGGTTCAAGCTGACGTGGTTGTTCCTGGAAAGAACTGTCTGCTCAGAATGAAACTAACAGCATTACAGATTACTAGGGAGAGAGTAATCTTTTAGAGAATACTAATTACTATTCAGGAAATGATGGATACAGAATTTTCTCTTAATAGAAACCTAGGCTTCATTGTGTTTCTATAGTAGTTTACGTACATTTGATCAAGGTGCATTGTGGTAGACGACGTCAGTGAGGTCAAGAGACGTATGAGAATGAATAACATTCATTTAGAATGAATAACAGTTTTAATTTGCCTTGGTGACTAACCAAAAAATAAGTTTAAGTACTACTAAAAGTGAAATAAAACTAAAACTAAATAGAAATATATATATAAAAAAATGATAATAATTAATAAAAATGACAAAAGCACATAACAAAATTACTAAAATGTAAACTAGAAATAGAACGAAAAATGAAAATATAAAATAAAAGCTAATTTAAAATATTAATACATACTATAAGTAGTAAAACAATTATAGCTAAAATTTTTGTTTTTCACAAAAACCTGTCATATGTCTTCAGAAAACTTGGAATATAGTTTATAAATGATGATTAATGGTGCTTTGAAACAGATTTGAAACGTAAATATATTATGAAATATGATTTTTGGTGTTTTCCCATAATGCTTTTGAAGGTTTAGCTATTGTGCCCATCCTATGTATGCATGAAGCATCCCATGTGAGTTTTTTTTTTTTTTCTGAGATATTGCCACTCACGTGTATTTAAAAAAGTTGGCTGTCCGGAGTTACTACATTCCGTGACAACAATAGTGGAAGTTTCACATTGTTACTGAGTGAATACTGCTGAAGGGGCGGGGGGCGGTCAGGGTTTAACTGTTGAATTCTGTTGTACTCTGGATGCACAGAAAGAAGAAATGCCGTCAGCTGTAGTCGGTGAACTGGTTAACCCTGTCAGAGTGTTGAACAGATGTAAGGTAATGAAGTCACTACTGAATAAATACATTTACACATGCCTTCATGAGCCTGAGATTTCTGCCCAGCGAAGCCGAAGAATGTCCAGATAGAATTAATTAACCAGTCATCTGAAAAAAAAAAGAGGTTTTGTATTTTGTATATCCCTCACTTTCATGTCCCCTGCTCTCTTTTACCCTGTGGAAAATATGAAGGCAGTAGATGGAAATGGGGTCACAGGGTGGGTGGCAGCGCTGGGTAGGTGGTGAGTGCCATAGCAACAGTAATTATCAGCTGGTTGATTGATCCTGTAGAGCAAGATAAGGGTGTCACTGTTTGTATCAGAGATAGTGGGTCAGGAGACTGGAGGGCACCTGGGGGGAGATGATTGAGAGGAAGTATGTTTGGGTTTCTGGACCACATTAAGGGAATGCAGTCAGTATGTGACATTTGTGAAGGATTTGGGGGTCTGTTTTCTCATATTTAATGGATTTAAAGAGATAGTTCACACATAAAATGTAAATTTGGCCCTCATGTAACCAGCTTAATATTCAGGCTGCTCTTTTCCATACAACAAAACTGAATGTTGACTAGTTAGCTGTCAAGCTCCAAAAAGTCTGAAATTTAAGAATGAAACTTAAAGTGGTGGTCATATGATACTACTTTAAAAGTTCATTATTTTGTTTATTGGGTGTAATAGAATAGCTTAGAATGCTTTAAAGGTGGGGTAAGCCGTATTTCAAAAACACTGTTTGGAAGTTAGTCGCGCTGAAACCAACAACAGACGTGTAACCAATCAGCTTTAGAGTATGACGATCAAGGAGAGAGAATGAACAAGAGGGAGATTTGAAGAAAAACTCCAGAAAGAGAGATGAGACACAATACAAAAGAGCTCAAAAGATACTGAAATGAAGGTTTATGACTGGGCAAGCGCTTTAGGACACTCTTCCAGCAATGGAGAGAGCTAAGCGGGAAAACGTGAAAACAGACACGGAGCTGCTTTGATTCCGCTTCACATGTGAGTAACACTGGGTTTGAGTGTCATTGATTGTCTGGAGCTGCTGTGCTGTTGGCGACTAACAACAAACCTGTTTGTATTTACTCTTATGTACTGTACGTTCATTTTTTGGGGTGCCTTGTCGTTCGTTCATCATCTGTGCTTTATTTTTCGACAAGCATTATTTTGTTGTATCAGCTGTGATAAACAGACATCCACTCTCGCATTGCGTATGTAACAGTGGCTAGCTAGTGAGAGTTGACGACCGGTTAGGATTGGAGGGTGAGTTTTGGAGGCGGAGCAATGAAGAGAGGGGTGTGTTTGTTTGGGTAGATTTCAAATATCAACAGCGTTTTTGAAATACGACTTACCCCACCTTTAATGTTCAAAAACACATGATTTTTTCACATGCTGTAAATTATTGCATGCTGCTCCCCCACTCCTAGTCTGTGTGAAACCCTTTGATTTCTACAAAGCCCCTCCTTCCGAAAAGCACAGAGTGCTCTGATTGGCCAGCAGACCCAGTGCATTGTGATTGGCCAACCACCTCAAGCGTGTGGCAGAAATGTTATGCCCCTTACCATAATTACGAGCTTCAGCTTCCAAGCAATTGAAGACACAGTTAATAATGTCATCGTTTTACCGTATCAGTTTTTTGGGGTTGTACTGCTCAGAAACAGTGTTATAAATAAATCTTAACTGATTCCTTACGAAGGGATACTGTCGCATCCAAACACACAGTGCCTCTGTGACATGACAACAACTTTAAAATTCACTGCCTGCAATTCAAGCATCATTTTCTTTCTTTGCATATGCCTTTAAGTGGGAATTATGCTAATATTTCACATTGTGACACAGATGTTTGAGGAAGTAATATCTGGACTTCGGTCAAGGTGTTTAAGGCAGGTCTGTTCTCTGTTAGATAGAATAAATCCCTTTGTGGGAGACTATGAGCTTTGTAACTTTGCAGATACATACACAAACAGATGCATTACACACTAAAGGAAAAGGAAAACATTAAAAAGCATCATATGACCCCTTTAAGATATGTTCTATTGCATAAACTTCTTCTAGTTAAAAAAATTGCGTTCCATGATATATAAAATAATGTGAGATTTTGATAGGTAATGACTGAACTTTCATTTTGGGGTTTACTGTCCCTTTTAACTATCAGATTTTCAAACTTTTTGATGCAGTAGACCCTGAAATGTAATAAAATATGTCCTTGCAAAGGACTTCCTTTCAAAACAAATTTGCAGCTATATATTTTCATACATAGAGAGACAAATTTATACTGTGAACAAATATGTAAATTATTATATGGAAAAGATTTAGTTTCTATTAAATTGACATTGGTTTTATTTTCTGAAAGAGAAACAATACTATGGCTGTTGATAGAATACAATAATCATGATTTATTTAATGATTTCCTATCTTTATAAAGGATTTAATTTTTTTTGTATAAAAACAGTAATTATATCTTAATTTAACTTCAATTAATTATTTATTTTAACTATTATTATTGTTATGTATTTTGTACAAAGTTTTTCTTTGACTTGCAGCATTCTAGAAATAAAAAAGTAATTATTTTTTTAAAGGTGCCCTAGATTCAAAAATTGAATTTACCTCGGCATAGTTGAATAACAAGAGTTCAGTACATGGAAATGACATACAGTGATTCTCAAACTCCATTGTTTCCTCCTTCTTATATAAATCTCATTTGTTTAAAAGACCTCAGAAGAACAGGCGAATCTCAGCATAACACCGACTGTTACGTAACAGTCGGGGTGTACGCCCCCAATATTTGCATATGCCAGCCCATGTTCAATGCATTACACAAGGGCAGCCAGTATTAAGGTCTGGATGTGCACAGCTGAATCATCAGACTAGGTAAGCAATCAAGAACAATAGCGAAAAATTGCAGATGGAGCAATAATAACTGACATGATCCATGATATCATGATATTTTTAGTGATATTTGTAAATGTTTTGTTAGCATGTTGCTAATGTACTGTTAAATGTGGTTAAAGATACCATCGTTTCTTACTGTATTCACAGAGACAAGACTGTCCTTATTTTAATTTTTTAAACACTTGCAGTCTGTATAATTCATAAACACAACTTCATTCTTTAAAAATCTCTCCAACAGTGTGTAATGTTAGCTTTAGCCACGGAGCACTATCAAATTCATTCAGAATCAAATGTAAACATCCAAATAAATACTATACTTACGCGATTAGACATGCTGCATGACGAACACTTTGTAAAGATCCATTTGAGGGTTATATTAGCTGTGTGAACTTTGTTTATGCTGTTTAAGGCAAGCGCGAGCTCTTGGGGCGTGGAGCACGAGAATTAAAGGTGCAATCGGCGAATCGGCGCATTTATAATGATGCCCCAAAATAAAAAAAGTAATTAAAAAAAAAAAAAACTATGGGGTATTTATAACTGAAACTTCACAGACACATTCAGGGGATACCTTAGACTTATATTACATCTTTTAAAAACATGTTCTTTGGCACCTTTAACTTTTGATTATTTATTTTAACTTATTTTAATTTATATTATTATTGTTTTTTAATTTTTATGTCTTTTTTTTATTTCCATTTTGTTAACACTGTTTTTCTCTGACTCACTTGCGGGATTCCAGTTTGAAAATCCCTGCTCTTAGGTACAAGTACTATTATTAGTGCACATCTTTCTCTGTAATAGCTCAGAATGCATGTGAATTGATGCCTTTTTAATGGGACCACTTTTCCATGGAAGCTCTGAAATGGGTCAGTGTTTTCCAGAAAGCAGCCCGGGTCCTAGAGTACTCGTTGATGTCAAAGGGAAGGTCAGATTTCAGCTCCATTGCACTGATCTTGTTGACTCAGGTTCCTTGTCCTGGCATGCTACCTCTGGAGGAAACTAGCCAAGCATGAATGAATCCGGTCGGATGAGTCTTTTATTGCTGAATTATTTTTCTTTGGATAATGGCCTGCCAATAATTTGATATTCCAGTGACTTATGGAGTTTTCTTCCAGTACACACCTATATTGTATGTCTCATTGAATTACGGTTGTGGTTTTATTAGTTGTGCTTGCTGAGGCCCGTATTCATTTTTGACATTCAATAACAACTTTCTTTGTGCAGAAAAGCAAATATTTAATTATATAGCTTCTTTCCACACTCATCCTATCCTTTATGTTTGTTTTAATATCAAAATAGGTTCCTTTTCCTCACTAATGCTTTATATAATGTACTGTATGTGTTAACAGTTGATATCCAGACCATTGCAGAGTATGTCACCAGTTTTGAACAACTCTGGAGGTGTTTGGATGGATCTTTCTCTCTTGCCCCCTCACTCTAGAGGGGAGTGTGAGGCTGGCGGACCCCTGCCACTCTTTAGCGGGGGTGTGAGGTTGTGTGCCCTCGGTTCACTTGAGCCATCTGTCCAACAGTATTGTTTAACACACAAAGGGGAACGAGCCTTTCAAAGACCACCAAGTGAATAGAGCCATAACGTCATTCTGCTTGAGCATGAGAGCGTCTTCTAGTTCTCTGTTTCCTGTTCTTTACTTCCTGTCCCATTCCTACTTTATTTTTTGTTCCAATCAAACTCGTGCGATCCACTATCTAAACTGTCCTCAATCCCTTTCTGAAAGACCTATGAGACACATTGTAATCTTTCCTTCCTCTCTTCTGTAAAGATAAACTTGTGAGAACATGAAGTTGGGTGATATCAGTGTATTTTCTCAAAGAAGATATTTCAATGGTATGAACTGTCAAATGGGCTTAATATGCCATTGTTAGACAGCAAGTGAAGCGAATCAGTACTCAGACTTGATTTCCTGGGTTTTGTGAGTCACAAAGCCATGAACTTCACATTAGCACCGCATGTCTGGTACTACTACTGTTTTCTTGGTGTGAAGAATGTTTTAATAATCTAAAGAACCTTTTTCCACTAAAAAGAACCTTGAGGTCAATGGATAGGTTCCTTGGATTTTGAAGGTTCTTCATGGAACCACCAATGCCAAAGAAAAAAAAAGAACCTTTGTTTTTAAGTGTGTAACACTCAATAGTGTAAACATTATTCCATAAACCAACATTTTTACCTTTTTGAAGAAAAAATGAGTGGTGCTTGACTGTGCAAAACTTGATTGGTTGTTGTAGGTGGTTGCTAAGGTGTTCTGGGTGGTTTTTAGGTGGTTGCTCTCTGGTCCAAGTCACGTAAAAATGTTTACGAAATAATAAATGAAAATTAGAAAGGTTGCCTTGGCGGTTAGCTGAAAAAAATAAGTTGAAGTAATAAAATAGCTGAAATATAAAAAATAATAATAATAATAAAAAATATTTAAAAAAATATTTAAAAAAATTAAAAAATAAAGCTGAATAGAAATGAAAAAGTATAGAAATAATAAAATAGAAAAATACAATGCTAAAGCAATCACTAAACTTAAATTTAAATTAAAATGAAAACTAAAAATATAACAATAAAAGCTGTCACAACGATAGCCTAGTAGGCAGCATATTGACATATAGTGCCATTGCGCTTCAAGAGACCCAAGTTTGAGCTGCGGCTTGCGGACCATTCCCGATTCTGTCCCCCTCTCTCTACCACTTCGCTTCCTGTCCTATCATAATAAAGGCAAAAATTTAATAATAAAGAAATAAATAAAGCTAATTAAAAATATAATAAGTACTGTACTATTATATAAATAATACTGAAATAATACTGGTCCAATTTAGAAGAAACTATCTCCAAGTTTTCATGTTATTATGGTTCCTAATTTAGTTTTTTTGTTTGTTTTTTGGACATTTTATTATTTTATTATCCACTGCAGGCAAAAAATCTGATCACTTATAAAAGCCAGTAAGTCACACTATTTGTGGTATCATTGGTGGGGCGAATTACACACTGAAGTTTAATCCTTGAGGTTGGGGGACTCTACTGACTGTACTTTGTAAAATACTGTGGGTGCATCTCAATTAGCTCCCTAGTTCAGTAGTCAGTGCACTGATCAGGGAGTCGACCATTTTAAGGGCTGTCTCAATTGCAAAATCCTACCAGTGCGCTGAAACTCCCTAAAAAGTCCCACAATGCACCCTGAAAACCAGGGCGCATCGATGCTCACTGTGTTCCCTTAATGGAAGTTCTGAAGCACAAAACATAGCTAGGGAGCTGATTGAGACGCACCCTGTGTGCTTTCGGTGCCCTCAAACTGTCAGGTCTGTCTTATGAGATATCTTTGAAGCTGTGCCATGTGAGGTGTATTTGGAAATCACTGTCATCAGCACACCTGTCCACGAGGAACCTTTAAGAAACACTGAATTCCCCCACTGAACACGCTCCAACAGAGTTAAAATAGCGTGAGTTTTTAAAGATTCTCCAGTGGCGCAGTGACTGTAATTTCTCACATGCCAGTTTGAATTACAGCTCATAACCTTGAGGGGGAAACTTCACACTTCATAGAAGGGAAAATAGCACATGTATACATTGCCTGTATGACATACTTGTCTTTGTTACTACCAGTTTTTGTTGTGGGCGAAAGTAGTATACATAAACATATCACTCTTGCTTCAATAAAGTGTAATGGCTTTTTCCACCACAAAATATGGTTTAAAAATTCTTGATGCCATATTCAAGTTTTCACTAAGCTTTATTTCTCTGTGTTGCATGTGCTTTTTACATGAACTACTTACTTTTAGAGATCTTAAACATCTCTCAAATCATTCCTCTACCTATTCAGTATGCAGTTTTGCGGGTGAATTTGTATAACACCCACACTACTTCCAATGCATGAAATGCCTAACGGCGTACAAATCCAAATCATATGAGTGTGTTTTCTGTAATAGTGCTTTGGGATTCCACCTTCATCATGGGTGTGATCTGTTTGCCCGATAAACATGTGATTACTCGGGATAAGATGTGCAATCAAACAGTGAGTCATGTGTACAGCATATAAATCATGCACAAAACTGAGTTTCCTTGTAAAAGAATATTTGAATAAGAAAATATCAGAATAATGCGATTTTCTCTTCTAGTACGAGCTGCACTGCAGTCTATGCATGCTGAATTAATGTGTGTGTGCTGAGAAAAGCAGAGAGAGAGTGAAAGAAGGAAAGAGAAAGCTCATTTGGCAGAGGCTGGAGGTGTAATACTAAAGCACTGGCAGGCCCTTTAGTCAAACACTAGGGCTTGTTGCTAGGATACATTCTTATCAATACCTTGGTATGCCGTCTATCTTCCCCACACGTTTCTCAGAGCTGCGCTCCGCCACTCGCTTATTCACTGCTCTATTTTTGAATCAAGCCAAGTCTGCAGCAAGCTGGGAGACCCCAAAACCCCTGTGTTGACTTTTAATGTTGACGAGATGCCCCATGCATTCTGAAGAAATATACTCAGATCTTTTTCATTTAGATTTTTTTGTATGTGCTTTAATTCTAGAATGTGTCATTATTCTTAATTTTTCAGCATACATTTTCAGTTTTAGTCCCTATTAATGTGTTCACAAGATCTTTTTCCTCACCAATTTGTGTTTCTTTTTTTAAGAAAACTCAGATTCTTCGAATCACTGTTAGATGGATTGAACTTTACTCATGTCTGCATATTTTCAGAGGGCGTGTGTTCAGTCATTTCAGTCTGTGTTAAGCCGGTTCTTTTGTCACACATAATGCGTCCAAACAGTTGTATGAAGTAGATAATGAATGGTTATCCTTCATTAAGTCATTGAAGGTACATTTGAAGGCAAGCAAACAAAACAGTTGCATAGTTCCTTTAATGCACAGCTTCCATATTACATAGTTTTGTGCAAACAAATTGCGTTCTATATCTTTACTTTCTTTCTTTGTGTGATAATGGACGAGACAAATGAGAACAATGCATTAGGTACTGTAAGCAGAAAGTTGATGACATATACCACACTACTCCTCTAGGAATGCAGTGCTGTATGTGCACAGTGTGCAGATCTTCTGTAAGCATGGAATACCTGGATGACTTATTACACATGCCAAAATGTGCATCCCATAATGTACTATTTCACAATGGACTATGCTAAACTTGACATTCAGTTTTGAGAGAGAAATGAACCAGAAGTGATATCAATCTTTCATTAAAGGGGACCTATTATGCCACTTTTTACAAGATGTAATATAAGTCTTAGGTGTCCCTAGAATGTGTCTGTGAAGTTTCAGCTCAAAATACCCCACAGATCATTTACTATACCATGTTGTTAAAGGGTTAGTTCACCCAAAAATGAAAATTCTGTCATTTATTACTCACACTCATGGCGTTCCACACCCGTAAGACCTTAGTTAATCTTAATAACACAAATTAAGATATTTTTGTTGAAATCCGTTGACTCAGTGAGGCCTGCATAGCCAGTAATGTCACTTCCTCTCTCAAGATCCATTAATGTACTAAAAACATATTTAAATCTGTTCATGTGAGTACAGTGGTTCAATATTAATATTATAAAGCAACGAGAATATTTTTGGAGCGCCAAAAAACCCCAAAATAATTACTTATTTAGTGATGACCGATTTCAAAACACTGCTTCAGGAAGATTCGGAGCACAAATGAATCAGTGTATCGAATCTGCTGTTCGGAGCACCAAAGTCACGTGATTTCAGCCATTGGCAGTTTGACACACAATCTGAATCATGATTCGATACACTTATTCATTTATGCTCCGATGCTTCATGAAGCAGTGTTTTGAAATCGGCCATCACTAAATAAGTCGTTATTGTGGGTTTTTTTGGCGCACCAAAAATATTCTAGTCTGTTTGGTTTGTATCATCTCTATTGCGGTCACACTCACATGACATTGCAGTTCTTCGTCACCATGAAAGATTGTTATTTGCATGTGTTTTAAAGCCATATCCGTTTGAACTTCTTATATAGTTTTTTTCAAGCACGTGCACAAAAAGATGGATGTCAGATGGTGTGTCCCGTGAGTATTAAACTAAGTTCTCTTACATGTCTTATTGCGCTTAAACTGTCAAATACACACATGGTTATGTCAAAAACCAGACAAAGTTCACATAAACAGTCAGTTATGTCTGTGAGAGTAAAGTGACAGCAGCGTAATATTCAGTACCTTCTGCTGTATATGCTGTTAATTTGAATAAAACAAGAGAAAAAGAGAAAAATACAGCAAAAGAAAAACAGAAATCACCCACTAGGGGAGATTCTTCTTGTTGGTTTTACTATTTTGCAAGTGACTGAGCATTACAGCCTAACTAATTTCCCTATTTTAAAAACCTTTTTAAAAGCCTTACAAAGTAACAAAATATAAAAGAAAAAAGAATGGCAGACATTTAGGCTAAAGTGTTTGTCATTATTTTATCTTTGTTATTAAAAAATAAGAAAAAGATAGGCTACACAATATACAAATGAAATCAACAGTGCTTTTCTTTTGCTGAAAATAAAAGTTATTTTGAAGAATGTGGGTAACCAGATAGTTGCTTGTCCACAGTATATGTTTTTCCTACTGTAGAAGTCAATAGGGACCAGCAACTGTTTGGTTACCCACATTCTCCAAAATATTTTATTCTGTGTTCTGCACAAGAAAGAAATTAATACAGGTTTGAAACAACATTACAGTGAGTAAATAATGACGTAATTTTTGGGTGAACTATCCCTTTAAGGACGAGTGGCATCATGGTTAATATAGGCTCTCTGTCACTTTAAAGACCTGCCCATATCTCTAATATACAGCCACGCATCCAATTTTCTCTCAAATGTTTACTTTCACTTTAGACATAACCAACTGTGTTATGGCAAGGCTTTAAAGCACATGCAAATACTGAACTTTTGTGAATTGAAGTGTCCCGCGAATATTACTCTACCGCTGCGTTAAAATGTGATGTGAATGTATGTCACGTTGTACGGTATGTTGAGACGGAAGTGCTAGAGCTGCAACTGTTAGAATGCACTGTAGCGCGATACTACGATATTTCTTCATAAGCAGATCGTGGACACATTTTAATCGTCCACAATCAAAAATCTTGATATCGCACACCCCTAGCACTCACTGCTCTTGATTGAATAACTTTAGTAGTTTTAATAAGAACACATATCTTTTTTGAATGCTACTTTTAAATGCTCTGGCAAGGAGATAAACATGACGGACTGTGTACGGCTCACTCAAGGGAGGAGCTAAGCTCATAGGGCAGATCCCGTCGACAGATGTGGGCGGGTCCTGTGCAATGTGATGTCACATTGGAGTACATTCCTGAACGGCTCATTTTGAGAAACTGTTTTAGATTTATGGGGAAAATAACGAACAAATTGGATGTATTTTTACCATAATAGCCACCCTATTATGGTAAAAATCCATCCAATTTGTTCGTTATTTTGCAATGTATATTGCAGACACATAAATATGTTCAAAAACAATATAAAAGTGAATTTTGCATAATATGTCCCCTTTAATCGAACTGTGTTTTATTTTTTATTTTTATTCAAATATAAAATAATTTTAGCATGATAACTGGACATCACTAGAGATCTATCAATTTGTTTTTCTTACCAATAACAATTATTTTTGTTTAATGCCTGATATACATATTTGTGACTTTTTAAAATTGTAATCTATTATTTTTTATATAATCTATTATTTTGTCATTTTTGTTATTTTTTGTCATTTTAATTATCTAAAAATTGTTTTTTTTTTTTTCCTGAAATTTTAGTTGGACATTTGTACTACTTTCAAAAGAACATTCAAAAGTAACAATCCCATAAAATTTTCAAAATTAAATATTCCCTTTAATGTTTGCATTAACAAAATTTAAAAAAACTGGATGTTTTGTGTGTTCAGAGAACATTCAGAAATAACGTTTCATAACTTAACGTTAGCTAAACGTTACATTCATTTTAGCTGAGTGTCCATCTCCTGTAACTATGTAGCTATTTAAAATGTTTCACATTCTATTTTTAAAGCCACTAGGCTGTAAGCAGTGCATTAGGATTGCATTCTGAGCATCGTAGTTGTGGTCGTCTCCATTCACAGTCATGGTAAGTGAGGCGTCAGCAGATCCTGTGATGGCTCCTCCCCAGAGTGCTGTCTGGAGACATGCTCTGCTTTTCCTTCACTGCCATTAAGTGCTTTACTCCCTGGTGTCATTTTAAAAACCTGTAGTTAAGCGATAAAAAAACCATATGACCAGATAAGCCCGTAACATGGCATTGCCACAGGCACATTTATTGCTGAGTATTTTCCAAAGTCACTCGCAAAACTCGTGGTGACAGTTACCTGGCAGTAAACACACACTGTGCAATCATTCTTCACTGAGAGAACACACAGCATGATTCACTCTTATGAGTTCAGTAAACCAAACAGATGACCCCTGGGCAATTTACACCTCTTTAAAAAGACAAACGTCAAGTTCAAAATGGAGAGAGAGGGCAATAGAGCAGAGAGGGAGAGACAGTGGGAAGTTTAGTGGGAGAGAGAGCATATGCCCCTCTGCTAATCTACAGATTTCAGCTTTAAGATGATTACAGCTTACAGAGCCTGCTTGAAAAAAGGCAGTGGGCAAAATGGCTATAGTCCATCCAAAATTAATTAAAGTGAATTCTGCACCCCAGCACAGTGAAACTCATTAATTAGATACTCAGCAGTGGGTTGTTTCGCAAGTACAGGGTCAAACAGCAAAGAAATTTTTAACAAGCTGTTTTTATTGTTTCTTTCCTTAATTGTGTTGCTTGCTGTTATTCAGCTGCTTCTCTAATGGACTGTGTAGATTGATTTCCATTTTCTAACAGTGGGATGTATAAAATAGTGCATTCAAATATGAAAATGCTTTCATTGTTTACTCAGCCATATGCTGTTGTGTTTTTGGAACTCTAAAGGAGAATATTTGAAGGATTTTTATTTTATTTATTTTCCAAATAATGGCATTTTGTGATGACCAAAAAGCACCATAAAGGCGTTTGGAGAGAATAGGGTCTTAAAGGGATAGTTCACCCAAAAATAAAAATTATTCCATGACTTACTCACCCTCAAGCCATCCTATTTAAAAATATTCTGGCTCTTCCAAGCTTTACAATGGTATGGAATAGGGGGTGAGCTTTTGATTAATCTATCCATCATGAAAATAATCCATACGGCTCCAGGGGGTTAATAAAGGCCTTCTTAAGTGAAGCAATTGGTTTTTGAAAGAAAAATATCCATATTTAAAACTTTATTAACTATAATAACTAGCTTTCAGCAGACAGCCGTGTACATCGATTTGCGGCGGAAGAGTGACCTCTGACCAAATGAAAGACGCAATGACAAACGTGGAAACGCAGAGGAAAAGTCTAAAACGAGAAATTTTAAAGAGAAATGTTGGAGGATTTCAATATAAAAGATAAGGAGCTTGAGTTTGTTGCCCAGCCCTATTTGTTTAAACCACAAGAGGCGTCTAAGCTTAAGATACTCCAACATCTTGCATCATGCATCATGTCAGGGGTTACTCATTTGGCGCAAATCGACTTGAGCATTATGCGTACTAAGCTAGCTATTATAGTTTATAAAGTTTTAAATATGTATATTTTTCTTACAAAAACCCATTGTTTCGCTTCAGAAGGCCTTTATTAACCCCCTGGAGCCGTATGGATTATTTTTATGGTGGATGGATGCATTTTTTGGGGGATTCAAAATCTCGCCCTCTATTCAGTACCATTATAAAGCTTGAAAGAGCCAGGATGTTTTTAAATATATCTCAGATTGTGTTTGTCTGAAAGAAGATAGTCATATACTCCTAGGATGGCTTGAGGGTAAGTAAATCATGGGATATTTTTTTTTAATTTTGTGGTGAACTATCCCTTTAAATGTAAAGTCTATTTTGCACAAACTATCATATAGCCTCGGTAGACTTTGAATATTACATATGGACTCATTTTGAGACTTTTAGGATTTTTTTTCCCTCCTTTTTTGAGGTTGATCATGCTGTTTTATTTATGTTGTTGTTTTATGGCAAATAGCTACATGAAAATTCATTGTTACTTTTTTTGTTCAACAGATAAAATTAAATGACATACAGGTGTGAAGCATTAGAATTAGCAAATAATGACAGAATTGTCATTTTTGGGTGAACTGTTCCAGTAAGAAGAGACTCATTTAGTTGTCTCACATTATGAGGGCGCAAAAATAAAAAAATTAATTAATAAAAAAAAAAAAAAATTAGGGTTAGAATCAACACGCATTGGAAGATTCCACTGTTTTCAGTTTACTCACACGATTCCCTCATCGTTCATTAAGAATGCATGGGTCGTCGTGTAGCACTGCTGCATTCTGGACCTCTCAACTAAGCATCAAGGGATGTGTTTTGCACATGAGGGTCGTGGTGTGGTTGCCAAGGCAGCGTGCATGATGTTTGTGTAAGTGACGGGGGGCACGACTGACTCACGTCCTTGCCGCTTTATTACACCCCTGCGCTCAGCACCGCAGACAGAGATTGATAGTGACAGTGGCGTTGCTGCACGAGGCTGCGTGCACAAGGGCACATGCACACTCTTCCCCTCTTTCCCTCCCCGTTCTTCCTCAATCTGTCTCCTTCTCTCGCTCTTTTTATTTTCCTCCCCCATCTTTTCTCCGCCTCTGGCTGTTTAGGCTGCGGACCCCATTGAGGATACAGGAAAAGCATTTGTTGACATTCAAATACACCCGTGGGCCATGTCATATAAGCACACAGTTCGTCACTGACACATGCTCTGCTCCGCAGCACATGAAGCCTTCTGGTGTTTCTTTGAACATGATATGTCATTGCCAGAATGATAATTCATATGACATAGATGCTTTGTTTTGAAGACTGGTTTGTGTGAATGAAGACAGTATGAATGAATCACAATGGTTTTAGATGAATAAGACTCTTTATATAGTTTACTTCTCCCATCTGTCATTTCCTTCTTCCTGGAATTGTCTTAATTGATATGCAACCTGAAATCCTCTGTGACGATTTAGATTTACTATTCAAATCTACTCATTGGGAATTTTACAAGGAAGAGTACTTCGGCGCTGTTCTAGTAAACCTAGTAAACTGCCTATTTAGGCCATAGAGAGCAAGGCAGATCACTATCCAAAAGGAAACCTTATAAGATAAAGCAGTCCTCATTTGAAGCACACAATTGATCCAATAGAAGCTAATGTTCGGATGCTGTTAAGATTATACTAAGTATGAAAATATATCACATAAATATTGGGTAAAATATTTTAAATAATATTTTACAAATTATTTAAGAATGTCTAATAATGTTTTAAATAAAAAATACTAAATTATTTTACAGACTATATATATATATATATATATATACACTACCATTTAAAAGTTATAAAAAAAATCAAAAGAAATAATTTACACCATTTATTTGCTGCAATTGTCTGCATTTATTTGATCAAACATACCGTAAAAATGAATGTAAATTATTCCTGCAAGATTTAGTGTTTAATAATTAATAATAAGAAAAATTTCTTATTATTATCTTTTATAATGTTATAAATGTCTTTAATGTCACTTTTGTTTAATTTAATGTGTCGAATCAAACAATTAATCGTGATTAATTACATCCAATTAATTAATTAATTACATTTGTCAACATAATATGTTTGTACTGTGTATATTTATTATGTATGTATAAATACACACACATGCATGTATATATTTAACAAAAATATATTTATATATATAAAATATTTATATATAATACAAATGATATAAATTATGTATAAATATCAGGGCTGTCAAAATTAATGCGTTAATAACGTATGGCTCTGACGCGGCCACCGGAGTCGATCACGGCCACTCTAGTCAATGCTTGCGTTTACTTTCAGAAGCAATTCACCGCGCCGTTTTTTTTAAAGATAGGGCCGTTCACATGTCGCATCTAAAAACACAGCACTTGCACTCCCATGACATCTGTCGTCGTTGCTATGCAACCTTGAACTGCGTTCTCCATGACGATGAGGAAGTTTCAGCAAAGGATAACCCCACAATGATGACTTACTGTTCTTTTAAACATTTAATACATTTAAGTTGTGATTAATCACTCATGACAATCATGCGAATAATCGCGATTAAATATTTAAATTGATTGACAGCCCTAATAATTATACATATAAATATTTCTTAAATACATGTATGTGTGTGTATTTATATATACATTATAAATATACACAGTACACACACACATATATTATGTAAACACAAACTTTTATTTTGGATGCGATTAATCGCGATTAATCATTTGACAGCACTAATAATTTTACAACCCCAAGCTTTTGACCATTTTTTTTATGAATATTAAATTTTTCCTGAGTTTGTCTGCCATCTTGGATGATAAAAAACCCAGAAAATGACAATCTGCGTGAAAACTTATATAATATTTGTTGGTGAGTGAGTGATACGATGTACTTTGACATTGGTATTAGTCTGGATATGCCTCTACTGTGCATTTAATGTCCTGTAGTTCCGTTGCTGTCATTGTAGCTCATGTCAGAAGACTCTCTGTATTTGCCCTGACAGCAGTGCTGCAGACGTGCCCACGGGGCCAGGACAGGAGCCTGTTTCATAACACAGTTAATGAGTGAAATCAGCACATCTCATGATTGTTAATGTGTGAGCTGCACTCCCTGCTGAGCTTGCGCAATTTGAACTGGATACCTGCGCTAGAGCTTCCTGCCTCTGCCTCTCGGTGCCAAGGTTGTTTTACAGGAAGCAGACTGTTTAATTCTATACTTGTCATTAGCGATTGAGCGAGGGAGTCGGTCTCGACTTTGCTGTAATTTAGTCAGCCTCATTGAAGAGAGGAAGGCTATATTTTCTATTCTAAGCTCTTTGAGTGGTACTTTTTGCAGAGTCTTCATTTATGGTTTGAAAATTTTTGATGGAGTAGACATGAGTCATTAGTAGTTTATAGGACCTGCAGGGACACCGTATCTCTGAATGATGCCGAGCTCTTATCTAGTCACAGTAGGGAACGTGAGATACCAAGATTATGTTATGTAACTGATTCTGAGATGTCTGTAAACTGTCAGATTGTTATTTTACGGAACACACACAGTGTAGACAAAAAGTATTTGTGCACTTAAGTCACACTTTAAAATTATAGTTTTATTTATTTATTAATTTATTTTTTTGTATGAAAGTTTTGTATCAAAAACTTAATTTTGTTCACTCATGAGTTATGTAAAAGATAAAGATAAAGATTAAATATAATATTTTAAAATATAATTTGATTCATTATTTATATATTATGATATATATAATATATACTATATACATAAAATAGTTTTTTATGTGTGTGTATATATATATATATATATATATATATATATATATATATATATATATATATATATATATATATATATATATATTAGGGCTGTCAAATTATTAATCAAGATTAATCGCATCCAAAATAAAAGTTTGTCTTAACATAATATATGTGTGTGTACTGTGTATATTTGAAGAGTTTGGTTCCAAAACGCAATAAACAGCACTTTCAAAAAATTGAGTTTCCACCAAAATCAGTATTGTATCTGGTCGGTATTGAAAAGTCATTTATTAATTTTGCGCAAAATGCGATATCCGTCATGTTATTCTGTCATGTTTGCTCACTTCCCAAAACTCGACAAACGCCAGTCTCCTTTTTCTGTAGAACGCAATATATCCGCTCAACCAATCACAGCGCACTATTCCACACACATTGGTTTTTAATACCAATGTATTTGGCAAATGTGTTTATTTAACTGTGCGATGGCGCCAGATACTCTATGACAAATGATTCATAACATTAACAAGATGACCATTTTGGGAGCGATGGCTGAATGTATTTTTAGTAAAATGGCTGAATATAAGATAAATATTGGCAAAGTTTAGACTCTGTCATATATGTGAATCAACTTACTTTGTTGTGTATTTTCAATTTGAAAAATAACTTTTATATTGATGGATTAATTGCATTTAAAAAAAAAGTGCCATGGATTTATTGCGTTTTGGGGAAAAAATAATATGTTTTTATAACAAACTTTTTAAAATCAAAATGTAGATTTGAATTTTTTATGTTTTTTATATCCAAAAGATGCTATGTGAAAGTTTGAAACAGAATATATATATATATATATATATATATATATATATATATATATATATATATATATATATATATATATATATATATATATATATCTAATCTATTTTTATCAAACATATACATGCATGTGTGTGTATTTATATATACGTAATAAAAATATACTATACACATATATTATGTTAAGACAAACTTTTATTTTGTATGTGATATTTGACAGCACTAAATATATACAGCTATGGAAAAAATTAAGAGACCACTTAACATTTTTTTCTGAACTTGGAGTGGTCTCTTAATTTTTTCCATAGCTGTATATATATAAAATTGTTTTAAAATTGTATTTAAAATTGCTAATCAGTACAGTTCAATTTGAAACAAAAGTATCTGGACACTTTAGTTTTCACATTTTTATGCAATAAATTTGTACATTTTTAATGTGACTTTAGTGTCCAAATACTATATTTTGATAAAAGAAAATGATATTTGTCTTCATAATTATGACAAATTATCTCTCATATGGATAACTGTGTATTTAGCATACTTTAGAAACATTATTATGCGTAACGTACCCATGAACTGTAGCAATTGTTACCTGAGAAACGTATTTAGTTCCTGGTAACTCTTGCTAGAGGGGATCAATGTTCTAGTTGCGGGTGGACAGTATCCAGGTCCCTTTGAATATCAACCCGCTTCAGGTTTCATGGGGAAATGCTTCACACCAGCGAGACGGACCACAGTGGTGTGGAACAATGCCTCCCTGTTTGGCTAGCCCCACTTCCACATCTTGCAGTAATTGAAATCATTCCTGGGCCTCCATCCTACCAAAGCTTATTTCCCCGTGCTGCTCGGGGACTTGTACACCCGTGGAAGGTGGGAGGGGTGTAGAGTTGTTTTTGTAGAGTGTTACTTTATGTATGAATCGAATGTGGGGTCAACTGGAAAAGCTAATGAGCTTTTTATTGATTCCAGCAGTCAAGCTGCCTGGGTGGCTGTGTTCAAATCAAGAACTGCAAAAGTTGGCAATGGAAATGCCTCGTCCACACCCATACTGTAATATCTTCAATGTTTCCAGACATCACAAGACTAAGATTACGTAACTTATGTAACCAATGTGTGCTGGAGATCAAAGTCCTCGCAGAGTTTTCCACCTCTTTAGTCCATTTCGTCATTGCATGCTAATGTTTGTCCAACCTCTAAAGAACATATATGCAGTTTTTGCTTTGTTTTTTTTATTTCTTTTTTCCCTTTTTGTCAGTAACGGCTATATTGTAGTGCTCATTATGTAGAAACTCTTATGTGTTTGCTGCAGAATGGAGGTTACTAGCAACAACTGTTTTAGTCACTTTTTTATTTACATTTTTGGACCTTTTGTCCTTTATTTTGTTAGGAATGTTGAGTGTAGACAGGAAAGTAGGGTCAAGAGAGGTGAAATGAGATCAGGACATGACCCAGGTTGCACTACAACCTGGATTCCCATGAGCCAATGGCTCTTACATGTCCTGAGCCACATCTGTGACAGTTTTTGTCACATTTATTGATATTTATACACTGTAAAAAATAAATCCATAAAATAATGGAAAATGTACTAGCAGCGCATTACCTGGACATTATCCAGTAATTTTACGGACATTTCCGTTAACCCTAAAATACAACTCGAAGTGCAAAATTCAAAATACTGGTAAAACACCTTTAAAAAATAAAATTCTGTTAAATTAATACAGTACATTGTGCCCTATTTTTATGGATTGTTTTTAGAGTGTAGTTAGAGAGAGAACAGGAAATTATGGATAAAAGTTATATGATATGAGCACCCTAAATGCTATCCAATAATCCATAACGGTTTTGCCACTTTAATTTGATACTAGCAGAAACCCATGCCATGCCCAGGGTTATAATAGATTTAATTTTTGGAATTTTAATGCACAATTTAGGATGAATGTAGTTATTTTATTTTCTATTTGTCTTTTAAATTTTTCTGTTATTTTAGTTTTAGTATTTTAGGGCTGCCAAAGTTAATTGCTAAGTAGTGTCGTTTACAAATGTTTAACAGCGTTAGGCTACATTTCTGACTACTGTCTTGTGTTATTGCTATCTGGTGGTATTTTAATGTTTAAAGACCACTATATAACTTTTTTTTTTTTTTTTTTTTTCTCAAAAAGTCAATATAGCAATCCTTTTTCCAAATTGTGTTTTATCTTACCCTGATTCACTCTGGTAAGCCTATTATAAGTGTCAGTGAATCACCCATTTTAAAAAAAACAGAGGAGAGTCTGCCGGCAAAAGGAGAACATGACAGAGCTTGTAATAAAACAAGAATCAACATTGGCTTGGCTTGTTTTTGGAGATGGCGAGAATTGACTAGGATTTGAAATGTTGTAAAAGTGATGAAAAAAAGTGTTGAAAAAATGTATTTTCAAGGAAGTACCCTGCCAATTAAATAGGGCTTGATGATTAATTGAAAAGTAATCGAAACCGAAATTCAGAACCTCTAACCGACGTAATTTTCCCATGTTGCTTATTTCGGTTTTTTAATCCTGTTAATACTTCCCCCTTAAAAAACATACCGCGTGTGTAGCCATGTGACTCCGCCCCATCAACAAAGCAACACAGAGGTGAACACCGGTTCAGCACATAGTGATGGCGCGCGAGCGGTGAGCCTTGCGTCTTCACTAAACTTTGTCAGTGTATTACGGTTCGCCTGTTTAGACAATCAATTAATTAGACGATTGGGATGTGTACTATTATATTGAGCTACCGCGCTCGTGCAGCTGCATTGTGGCACGAACACTCATACAAACAGTAGCTGCATAAAACATGAAGATCGTGTACACCGAGAGGAACGCAGAAACTAGTTGTCAGCGCTGTCCTGTGATTCATCACTAAAGTAGCTTAGAAACTCAATTTATGGCATATTTTTCTACTTTTGAAGGAACTATTTACAACCCACAGCTTCACAATTAATAAAGACGGTATGACTAATTCAAACACGCAATCACTCTCATTACGTACTGATACTGTGCTAATTTATCTGTAACTGATTCACAACAAGCAGAAATCTGTAAGAAATGTTACGAACCATAGATAAAATAACTGCTGAAAGTGAGCTGTTATGTCAGATCACTCGTTCAATAGGAAAATATATTCCACCTTTAATAGTCAATCATATTTACAGTACAAACCTTGTCAGTGAACTATGGCAAAAAAGATTAAAGGGCAAAAAATAAAATAAATAAATAAATAAAAATAATAATCGTTCATTAATCGTAATCGAGGTAAAATATTCAATTAATCGAGGTTTTGATTTTAGGCCATAATCGTCCAGTCCTACTATTAAATGGATTTAGCTACAGTAATGTCTTCAGCTAGTCAGCTTGAGATCCTTTCCATCTAATCTTATATCTCTTCCTAGTAGTGAATGTTTTTTTATGAGTAGTAGGAAGCCATATTCATTCGCACAGTCACACAATGCTGTTTTTTTTAACAACTAGAGAGCCAAAAGTTACACAGTATACCTTTAATGCAGTCAGGTTGTACTTTTTAAGTTTTATACCATGTGTTAAAAACTAAAACACTACTTTTTTTTGCTATTATATTTTATTTTAGTTATTTATTTTCATTTTTAAAAGCTGAAAATGGGTTTTAGTTATGGTTTTTCCTAGTTATGTTGGGTTTTATTTTTAGATTGTGTTTACACTTGACAGGTTTGGTTAGATTAAAATAACTGGTGTGATTGTTCTGTTGGTGCGGTTCATTTGAATAAGTTTGAACGCTGCCATCTGAACCTTGATGAACAAGTGGACAGAGACCCACCCTTTCAGGGGGTTGTTTTGACTCCTTTACACATTTTATAAGCTATTCAAGAGTTCTCAGCTGGTAAAATACCACCATATATACCAACATACAACGAGCACATTTAGCCGAGCAGACAGCTTTGTTTTGGATGTTCAGTAAGTTACGTCTCAAATATATGTCATAAAAGCTGTCCAATTAGGTTGTGACCTTATCTTTTTTCCTTTTGTTTTGTAACTTTGTTTTTTTTTTTTTTTTGGTCCAGACCAAACAAATCAAGAGAACTGAAATACAAGTGTAAACACACCCTTATTTTCAGTTAGCAAAAAATGTTTTCTTTAATTTTCGTTAACCCAAATAACACTAACCACACCTCAACCGGACAGACTCAACAGAAAGTGGGTCACTACTATGACAGGATCAAATAAGACAGAGGGAGACTTTCTCTGAGGCTATTCCACATCACAGCGTCTCTCCAATTAAGTCAAGCGCACCCTGAGATGTTGCCAGCACGATAGCAGATAGATCTGGCATTACCGCAAACACGTGTTTCACTCCGTTTCTGTAAAGACACAGTAGGGCAGCTTGTTAGAGTTGAATGTTAAGTTGTGTGCTGTGTTGGAGAGCCTACAGCGCTTGTGCGGATGGAGGCGAGTGCTGTGCGGCTGAGAATGCCTAATTGAGGTTGGCGATGCTCTCACGACCGTCCCTGTGCCACTAACTTTGCCATTTATTTCGTGTTGCCCATCAAATGCTGTCTAATAACCCAGAGGCGTGTTTTTTATTATCCTTTTTGAATGTGACTACACGTGTGTTTAAGTTCTTTTTATAATCCTTCACTTTCAACAGTTGAAAATGCTTGTATAATTCAGCAATAATGGTTGTATTCAAATCTGGGCGTATACCTCATTTCTGTGTGTTACCCAACAAAACATTACGAAGGGGTGTAGAAAACTATTTTTCTCGCACATTCAAAGAGTTCCTGCTGCATTGCAGCCCCTGTGGAGATAAAAGACTCTCCGACTGTGAATGGAGCAGGAGGGAGTGTAGCGTTCCGCTTCGTCTTTCTCCGGTCACGCCAGAGGAGGGTCGAGGCGGGGGTTATGTACGTGGCAGAACCAGTCAAGCTTTGTAGACAGCCTCCCTAATCAGCTTGGCTGTGCGTCAGGTGATCAGATTTACTGTAGTTAGATTAAAGGGTCACAAGAATTGGCAAAGAGGATTAACGAAGCAAGACTACCGCTGCAGTTCTTGTGGGCCCATAACCGTATGTCTATCCCATATGAGTTATTTAAGTTAAATTACCTTTCAAATCGCCATCTTCATGCATGCATTGTTGTCAGAAATAAGAGATGATTAAAAAACAAACAGCGATTTGTTCTGCGCTCATTAAGGGTTCATCAGGTGTAAACAAGTCAGAGGCAGCAGTGACACCTGGTGGAGATAAAGATCTCGATCATCAATTTCACTGTGATGAACCATACAAAATGGCGTGGGAAATGTTAAGATGATTGATTGGAGAATGAGGATTGGCCGTGGTTTATTAGTTTTGGGTTCAAAGGGCACAGGAGACGAACCTTTGCATCTCATTTCAAAGGGTTGGTTGACCCATCCTTGACTGATGCTGTTAAAATCTTTCTGATGTTTCCAAGGCTATCAGAATGATTCTGTGGGCAAAACATGCCTTTAATGTTTTTTTTAAAGAAGTCTCTGCTTAACAAAGCTGCATTTATTTGACTAATAATACAGTAAAGATTGTGAAATATTATTACAATTTAAAATAACCTAACTGTTTTCCATTTGAATAAAATGTAATTATTCCTGTGATGCAAAGCTGGATTTTCATCATCGTTACTCCAGTCTTCAGTGTCACATGATCCTTCAGAAATCATTCTAATGCTGATTTGATTATTATCAATGTTGAAAAAGTTTAAAAAGAACAGTGCTGCTTAAATTTTTTGTGGAAACCGTGATGCATTTTTTACAGGAATGTCGATGAATAGAAAGTTCAGAAGAACAGCATTTATTTGAAATAAAAATCATTTAATTATGAATGTCTTTACTGTCACTTTTGATCAATTTAATTCACCATTGCTGGCCCTAAACTTCAATGATTATAAAAATATGCATTAAACAAATATGCTATACAATATCAAGTAACTTTAATCGAACACAATAATTTCATTATTTCTGTAAATGATCATTTTATTGTTATGCAATGTAAATACGATAATTGACACTTTATATAATGTTATTTTAGGCCAGGCTTAAAATAAAACATTTTTGTAGCGTATTGAACAGGGGCTTCTATTCCGTCACCATGGGGTCCTTGGTCTTTCAAAGAGAAAGGAAGCAAGAAATCCTGCTGATGACTCATTCTGCTGTCATTAAAGACCCCTCACACCGATCACACAATCCTCACTCAATTCCTGTGCGACAGACACTCTGCGTGTGTTTGTGTACGTGAGTGTGTATATGCTCTCAAACAGCTAATGTCTTCTTCAGTTTTAACTCCCACATCACCCTCACGATGCCTGCCTTCTGGAATTTGCATTACTCAGATATTGTAGTAAAAAAAACATCCTCATTGCTTTGTGTCAGGGTCCTGATTACCCTGTCTGGGTTTATTTTGCAACACTGGCCACATGACTGTGTGCATACATGATTTAGATATTCTAGATATGTTTTACACCTTTTGGCCTCTTTCAGGAAGGTTTTGAGAATGGAGTATGGTATTTAGTATAAATTCTTTTAGATAGATGGTTTTTGTTTTATTTTCTTTTATATGTGTCCTCCACTTGAGGTAATGTTTTTGCCACTTAAATTGAAACCCAACGTCTGGTGGCTTTGTGACTCTGGGAATGGAGAGCTAAAGATCCTCTAAGTCTCTCCACTTTTTTTTGTTTATTCAATCCCTATTTACCCGGGACAAAAATGGGAGGACGTAACAAAGGGATATGTAAGGATTTGCAAAGTAAAATTACAACACACTCTTTTGGCATCTCCTCAGGCCAACAGATCCTTCTTCACTAAAAGGTCATGAAAGGCATGCTGGGAATGCAGCATACACTCAAGTCCAGACACTTCAAGATCCCCCTCTGCCACTATGCCAAAACTTTTTTTTTTTCCTGATTCATTGGCTTTTACTTAACAGAGATGAAATCAGTTTGTTTACCCTTGCCTGTAGTTTCTCTGACGTCTGATTATGTTTGAGACAAACGTCAGACGGCTTAAATGAAAGCAGCTTGTGTGTGTGTCCAAGGCAATGTCGATTTCCTGATTTGAGATTTCTTTGTTGTCTGATTGAGCTCTTTAAAGTATAAGCCTTTATGTGATCATGTAGGATGTGAACTATGCTAAACGTTTGTCTTTCAGCATTTTTCTTTTGCTTTGACAGATGTCTTCTATTTAACTTATGTAGCTGAAGTGCATTCTGGGATATGGTATTGTATGTCAGTGCCTAATAGAAAGCAGCACCATTTCAAAATGACTCCGATTCCGGGATCACCAAATCACTTTTAGGGAGTATTCACAGTAAACTGGTTTTCATAACATAAGAAATTATGTTTAGAGAAACTTGAGGAGGGAAAAAATCTCACAAGCTGCATGTAGATGAAAAATCAGGGGCCACACACAACTGCAGATCATCTTGATTCCATTAACTGTCCTCATCTGTCCTGACTGAATTGCAAATAAGAGGAATGCTTATATATATATATATATATATATATATATATATATATATATATATATATTACTGTTCAAACGCTTGTGATGTGTCTTTAAAAAAACTCACTGAATTGAAATTTTGAATTGTAGTGTATATAATGCATGTTATATGTTCAAAACTTTCTAATCCATATTTCTGTTTTTTCCCCTTTATTCTTTGTACAGATTCATCTTCAAACTACATCCGCCAACTGGAGACTAAAGTCCGCATTTTAGAGGATGACAACAAACAATTGTTATCCCAGGTAAGAGTTTAATCTGTCGGTTATGTGATTAAAATGTACATGCAATGAAAACACAAAGCTTCCTTCCATAGCCAATCATAATCATCATACAGAATGTACATATTATAGTAATAAGCCTGCAGAATTCTATGTGTCTGAAAGATTGGAAAGTTGTCATGTATATGTAAGTTCAGTTGTTTTTGTTAAATAAATAATAGGATGATAAAAGTAATTATAAGAATAATATATAATATAATAGATAATCATTAATAATATTAAATATGATAAAAACTTAACATGCTTTGTATACTATTTTGCAAACATGTACAGTATTAGTCTTTTAGGGGTTTGGTGTGCAGTGCAGCAATATAATATTTTGCTTAAGGGTTTTAATCAAATGCTGATGTTTAAAAACATGTTGCCCCCAGTTTGGCTTACACGGCACATGATCAGCAATATAATGAAAATTAAAAATGAGTGTGGATTTGTGGGCAGGGGGCGCATGCTTTGGTCAGCTGGGGCCTCTTTTTCAGCCTTGCTTGTGATGTAGTGTTTGCACTTTTTGTGTGTTTGTGTTGTAGTATTGTAGTACAAGAGGTAGGTAGTAGGGATGGTATCAAATATTTTACCAATTTAGTCACCTGACTTTCACAGCTCAGGTGATCAGCTCACAAACTTTGCTAAGTGCCCATTAACAAAGATGTTAGATGTTTTTAATTGCATCCTGTTCCTTTAATGCATGTCATTGCACCAAGACTTACAAATCTCAAAGCTTTGATGCTGAAATGAGACTCTGATTTCGTATTATGACACCGTAAGTGCTTTGAACAAAAGGCCCTGGAGCTCCGACGGTTATATGAGACAAAGATACAGATCTGTCACTAACAATTTTCTGTTTCAGGCGGTCTTCATCTCGCATTTTCTTAGCCCAGATTTATCGGCAGAGATAGCACATCCATCTCAATATATTTAGACGGCACAGGCGACTAGTTGCTGTCAGTTTAATTGCATACGCTCATCTCTGTTATTCTAATGCTACTTCTTCATATTTTCTTTCTCTGATGATGGATAGAGCCACACTTTCTTTTTATTGCCTCCATAGATAACTCAATTCTTTAAGGAAAGATATCTCAGAATTTGCAAGTTTTGTATTTTTTGCTCTGGGTATTTTATTACGTGCCTGATAACCTTCAAAAATGGCTGATCAAGGCATTCTTGCTGTTACTGTAAGAAATATGAGCATTTTATAGAATGGTTTTTTAGCTGATAGGACATTTAGAACAATCATTTAGCTATAACTCTGTCACTGTATTCCTGATAGAAGAACCTGATATTAAGCCGCCTTTGGCTGCATAATGCAGGTCTTAAGAGGAGAAGAATGTTGTTACCTGCAGGGTCATTAGTTCATGCCAAAGATCTCATTCATGGGGTCAAACCTGTGTTCAATTATGCATGCTCTGTAAAACAGAAAGCAGAAAGGCATTTGTTTCACTCCAGTCTTTTTAGTCTTTATATATATATATATATATATATATATATATATATATATATATATATATATATATATATAGCGGTGTGCAGTGAGGAGGCAAAGTCCTCATATTTTTTATATACTGTAAATCAAATATAAATTTATGTCTGCTATTCTTAATTTTCCTGGTTAAATAAACATTATATAAAAAAGAAAGGTCAAATACAATTCTATTTTGTATTTTTTTGCAATAACTATGTAATGTTCTATTTATAAAAGCAAGTATAAATTTCATCAAGTTAGTGTTTTTAGGCCTTTTTACATTTATTCCAAAATAATTACTAAAGGCAGTAACAATTTAAATGAGGAAAGTAAAGGTAGTTGAAAATAAGTTGACAATTAAAAAGATAAGCTGAACATTAGTTCACACATAATATATATTTTATGTGTGAACTAATGTTCAGCTTATCTTTTTAATTGTCAACTTATTTTCAACTACCTTTACTTTCCCCAAGCTGATTGCTCACTAAAAACCCCCACAGTCATCATGTTTTCAGGCCATTTCAAGTTTATGACATTGCATAAAGCGGTGAAATGGCTGAGTTGTTTACTTACTTTTTAATTAGTCTTTCCATTGTTGTCATTATAATATCATCGTTTTCATTCAGGCCGATTAGAACACGGAAACAAGAGGCGGGATTTATCGTGTGAACCAATCATAACCGATCATATCCAATCAAAGCGCGATGGAGGCATTGCATCCTCTCATGTGACTTTCCCCCATTTATTCTCAATTACCCCCCACTAAACCCACATTAGGGTGTCTGTTTTTTTTTTTTTTAGCAGACACTGCCTCTCCTGCCTCCTCGGAGTAAATGCCCCTGATATATATACATACACACACACACACACACTCACACATATATATATATATATATATATATATATATATATATATATTAGTGGTGGGCCGTTATTGGCGTTAACGTGCTGCGTTAACGTGAGACTCTTATCGGGCGATAAAAAATATATCGCCGTTAATCTATTCACAAAGTTGGGTTGGAAGCTGGGTCTAAACTACGCAAGCTTTGATGACTTTCACCTTGATATTTTAGCGCGAATGTATACCTAGCCGACCAAACGCAAAGACCCGCCCCCCTTAGTTACTGTTGCTTTGTCCGACAAGTCCTGGTGCTGTGAAGCCACAGTGATAAATGCATCACAGAGCAAAGAGGACACTGACAACACATCGACAGACAAGCAGGTTACTTATGATATCCCAGCTTTAAAACTGTGTCGTTTTTTAAGAAATTCAAACAATAAAAACAGTTTTGTTGCTCTTTAATGTGTTGTGACCATGATCGTGACAGATTGCTGTAGCGCCTCAGCTCAAGAGGCTCGTAAACCGATCATCTCTTACTGCGAGTCCATTTATAGCATCAAATAAACATGAATGAACATGAGCATCAATGTTGTTTCAAACGCGGAAAATTGTCAATATACAGAATTTTTCAAGTTTAACTCCACCGAGGTTAATCTTCTAACTCCTGACTGATTTGTCGGACAAAATGGCGGATTACTTTTAGTCATTATTTGGGTAGCACACATATTCTGAATGTCTTCGGTAGAATTCAAATGAGCCATTTTAATCTAGATTAATCTAGATTAATTCCAAGATTACAGTGAGATTAATCTAGATTAAAAAATCTATGCCCACCACTAATATATACAGCTATGGAAAAAATTAAGAGACCACTCCAAGTTCAGAAATCAATGTTAAGTGGTCTCTTAATTTTTTCCATAGCTGTATATATATATATATATATATATATATATTATATTATATAATATGTAATGAAATAATAATAAAAATATACAGTAGTCAACATTTGAAGTGGATCAAAACCTTTCATCAAAGTTGTCCTAAAACCTTCTTCTTAGGACAACTTAGTTCTTAAGACAGCTTTGATGAACTTCTTTGATCCACTTCAAACGCTGACTACTATATATTTACAAATACAAACCTGATTCCAAAAAAGTTGGGACACTGTACAAATTGTGAATAAAAACAGAATGCAATGATGTGGAAGTTTCAAATGTCAATATTTTATTCAGAATACAACATAGATGACATATCAAATGTTTAAACTGAGAAAATGTATCATTTTAAGGGAAAAATAAGTTGATTTTAAATTTGTTGGGACAAGGCCATGTTTACCACTGTGTGGCATCCCCTCTTCTTTTTATAACAGTCTGCAAACGTCTGGGGACTGAGGAGACAAGTTGCTCAAGTTTAGGAATAGGAATGTTGTCCCATTCTTGTCTAATACAGGCTTCTAGTTGCTCAAGTGTCTTAGGTCTTCTTTGTCGCATCTTCCTCTTTACGATGCGCCAAATGTTTTCTATGGGTGAAAGATCTGGACTGCAGGCTGGCCATTTCAGTATCCATCCTTCTTCTACGCAGCCATGATGTTGTAATTGATGCAGTATGTGGACTGGCATTGTCATGTTGGAAAATGCAAGGTCTTCCCTGAAAGAGACGACGTCTGGATGGGAACATATGTTGTTCTAGAACTTGGATATACCTTTCAGCATTGATGGTGCCTTTCCAGATGTGTAAGCTGCCCATACCACACGCACTCATGCAACCCCATACCATCAGAGATGCAGGCTTCTGAACTGAGCGCTGATAACAACTTGGGTTGTCCTTGTCCTCTTTAGTCCGGATGACATGGCGTCCCAGTTTTCCAGCAAGAACTTCAAATTTTGATTCATCTGACCACAGAGCAGTTTTCCACTTTGCCACAGTCCATTTTAAATGAGCCTTGGCCCAGAGAAATCGCCTGCACTTCTGGATCATGTTTAGATATGGCTTCTTTTTTGACCTATAGAGTTTTAGCTGGCAACGGCGAATGTCATGGTGGACTGTGTTCACAGACAATGTTTTCTGGAAGTATCTTTTTTGGAATGTGTAGCTCTCATGAAATCCAAAATGAGCCAATATTTGGCACTTTCAACATTTTATATGTTATCTATATTCTATTGTGAATAAAATATAAGTTTATGAGATTTGTAAATTATTGCATTCCTTTTTTATTCACAATTTGTACAGTGTCCCAACTTTTTTGGAATCAGGTTTGTATATAACTATACATAGATGTATGAATATACAATGTTCATTTAAAATAATAAATTAAATATGAGACACTTTCAGTACAACCAGGGGTTTAGCTGCAGTCTCATGTTCTCTTAGCAAAACTTTTATTGTACATACTGGAGAGTTACGTAACTTACACATGTAGACACACTCAGAAAATGTTTGTAACAATCCACTTTTCCCTGAAAAAGTTCACATCCTCAATTAAGCTCCAGTAATCCCTTTGTGAGCTGTTTGCACACAACAGCCATAAACATATGGGACAAGAAAGGTCAAAATGGGGATAATCACACACAGATGCTTTTACTATGGAATATTTATTCATTCTCCATTGTGCTGAGGGGTCTTCACTTTTTGTCTGTTTTAAAATGGTATGAAAATAGGGTCTGTCTTTTTACCAGGTCTGTGACCTTTTTACAAGGTTTTTCTTGTTTAGAAGGTATTTCATGACCTGTGACACTCAAATATGCAGCGGTAAGAGTTTTGCGGACAGGTGCCTTTTGGCTAAATTTCTTAGGTCATTATTTATGAAGCATGACTGACATTACCTCTGAGCTTCAGAACTTTCTGTTTTGCTTTTTTGCCTTTTACCCTCTTCTCAGATCACCATTCAGGAAATGATCTCACGTACCATGCGCTATCCATTTTTCATTCGCAAACGTTTTTGCAGGGGTTTTGTTATCATCCTGAAGTCAGATATGTTGAAGACAGCACATTCTACTCCATTACGAATCGTAGCAGTTGTTTTTCCAGTTTCATGCCTATAATAATAGAGGAAGTGGAGTTGTCCCTGTGGTTTATATGTGCTTGGACTGCTAGATCTTTATCATTGTTCATCTGGTAAAAACTATGAGATTTGCTGTAGTCACTTCTTGGTGTTTTTAGACATCTTGTTCTTGGTTGTGAGAAGAGGTCAGGAAAGGTTGAAAAACCTGTATTGGTTAACCACAAGAGGTTAATCAGGGACAAACTAGTGGTCAGAGAGACTAGATAAAAGGGATAAAGGGGACCCACTCTTGGATCCTTCTAGTTGCATGGATTGATTTCATATTTTTATTCTTATTTTATTATTATTCTATTTTTGTGTCTCTTTTTTGGTTGCCATTTTGATTTATCTAGGGAACTGAAACATTTTTGTGTCTGATTTAATTTTGCTCTTAATTCTTCTGTGTTTGACACTTATGCTTCTCTCCACAGCAGGGGAACGTGGGCGATCTGAAGACACTTCGGAAAGGACTGTCCCTGTATCACTCAGAGTCCCAGCTCTCCTCGCTATCCCAGTTTCAAGACACCTTACAGAACGTATGTATTCCAATGATGCAATTTAACATGACCCCATTATTTTGCATGTGAGCCAAAACCTAAATCACAGTTGAGCTTAAAAAGATTTGTCATGTTGAGCCGATTTGGAAGAGATTTGACAACAATTAGCTTTTGCAATTCCAGCTGGTTTCAGGATTCTGCTTTGCTCTTTGTACAAGCAGATGAGAACTGACCCGTGCCAAGAAGCTTAAAACATCAGGAGCTTAAAACTTGAATGACAGAGTAAAGTACCATTCAGGACAGTGTCTCAAGGTTTTGTTGTTGTTGTTGTTGTTGTTGTGGAAAGAATAGGTACCAGTAACTCAGTGGTTCAAGGTGCAATGTGTACATTTTAGGAAGATCTATTGACAGAAATGCAATACAATATACATATCTACAGTATGTTTTCAGTGGTGTATAAAGACCTTACATAATGAACCATTATGTTTTTATTACCTTAGAATGAGCCATTTCTAACTATATACACCACAGATCCCCTGACATGTTAAGTCAGCATTTTGTGCCGACATGCTTCTACAGTAGCTCTAAATGGACAAACTGCTCTACAGAGCACGTATGATTGACTAGCTACTCTCTGCTGTCTCAGACAACGACATATTTGTCCTGTGTTGGCCACCGTAGCTTCTCTTTATTGCAATTCGCGACCTCACCGCTAGATGCCGCTAAAATTTACACACTGCACCTTTAAACTTTTCAGGTAGCGGACAACTCAACATTTATCAACAAAAATTGTGCAGTTTAGCGAACGAGTCAGTGCACGAGAATAAAATTAAAAGTGATGAAAGCAAGGATAAGTCAAGACACTACAAACAGAAGGCTGTCCTTTTGGTGTGCTCAAGCACAGCTTTTTGGCCGAGACGCAGCCGACAAGAGGCGACAACACAGTCGGCTTTTGTCACCTCTAGTTCTTTGACATCGTCTTAAGCCAGGGACACACCTAACGATTCGCTGAAACATTCTAAGACTGAACTGAACACACATACCGATTGTTTCCTTCGACTGGAGCCGATTTATATACTCACACATGGAATTTGAACACCGACTGTAATCGCAGACTGAACGCAACTGGCTCTGACTGGACGCGTTTGAGCGCGATCAGTCATAAGTATCAATTTACATTCATAATCGGCCTTACAATCGTTAAGTGTGTGTACGGCTTTAGTGAGTCAGGGGATTTAGGCTTCCAAACCAAATGAAGATTCCATAATGTAAAATAAACTCTATCGTAGCTCTATAAAAAATTAACAATATTACTACTAACTCCAAATAATCATACTGTGGTTAGGTACATAAAGGCAGGAACACCCCAAGCCAACGCTGACAAACTAGTGGCGACGAAAGCAGACAGAGGGGTTGGCTCACATTGGCAGCGTCTGGGTCCAAAGTTTCCCTGACACACCAAACCGACGCTCGACAGCCGACGGCCAAGTAGCACGTCCGTTCTGCATCTGCGTAAGATGAAATGCCTTTCCGTACCAGCAGGTGGCAGTAGTTGAACAGCCAATCTGATCAATCCGATGACCCGACAAGCTCCGACGCCAATTCAACATGTCGAATCGGCCAAAAAAAAAGCCGACTAGGACCAACTTCAGCCGACAGGAGGGAACACACTGAGAAAACTTAGTCGGCCGACGAAGAAAAACTGCCCGACGGCCGACCTTCAGCTTGGTGTGTTCCTGCCTTAAGAAGCAACCTGCTTAAAGGGCTAGTTCACACAAAAATGAAAATTCCTTATTTACCCACCCTGATGTCGTTCCAAACCTGTAAGATATTTGTTCATCTTTGGAGCGTAAATTAAGATCTTTTTAAATAAAAACTGAGAGCTTTCTGTCCCTCCATAGACAGCTATGCCACTGAAACTTTAATGAGCATTTGAAGTTGTAAAAAGTTCATAAAGAGATCGTAAAGATAATCCATATGAATTTAGCGGTTTGGTCCAAATTTTCTGAAGAGACTCAACTTAGAACTTTTTTACGATAAACAGATTTAATTTAGGCTTTTATTCTATTTGTATTGTAGTATGTAGGTAAGAAGACGAATGAAAGATGCTTTGCTCATAGGTCATTTCCTGTGGCCTTGCAGGGGGTTTGTTGTGCTCTGATCTCTGCTGGAGTCTCAATGCTGATCCGTTCCTTGTTTTCAAGACCCTTTCTAACCTAAAAATGACCTTAGAGGAGCAATTTAACCAGCCTCAGTTTAATTTTTCCAGTGCATCTGATTTATATCAGAAACTATTCTCAGGTTTGCCAAGATACCAAAGTTCTTTATTTCTCCAAAGTAATCTTAGAAGAAACATCAAACACAAAACCTACAATGCTGTAAGGGGTGGAACAGAATGCAGAATGTTTTGTCCTGAAAGTCATATCTAATGTTTCATGTCATTTTGTCCACTGAAAATTTGTGAAAAATTCAGTCCTGAAGATTCACTTCAATATATTGAACTATTTTTCTGTATCTTACAGCCTTGTTTTTATTCATGTCATCATGTTGTCTCTTACTGCCATAGCTCACCTGTTTTATATTTCTTCGGTCTTATAAGAACTATTTCACTTAAATCTCATTGCTTGTATTAGAGAATGTCTCACTTAAGCAATTAAATCAAGAAATCTGTTTAAACAAATTTCTTTTCTCCTCCCTCGCTCTTTCTCTTCTCCTGAGATATCATCATCATCATCATCATTCCCCTACACCCTTATCCTCAGAAGAGGTCATCTGCGAACCTGGTGCTTTAGCTAATAAGTGCACTCATCAGCTATGACAGCACAGCTGCTCCACTTTAATATGAGAGACCGCTTCCACAGGAAAGAGAAATCAATTAAAGAGTGGCGTGGGTCTCGTCCTCAGAGGCTGCTGGGCTTATTTTATCCCAGCTCGTGTCAGCCCTGTCTACGAGCTCATCGCTTCATTAGCATGGCTTTGAACTTTCGCTTTAATCACGGGGGGAGATGGCACTAAATAATGCAGTGGCGAGCTACTGAAACAATAATCAGGTTCGACAGATCGACAGATCGGTTGCCGTTGTTAGAGGTTACCTGAGGAGGAAGTTGAGGAGAGGTAATCAGAGTAGTTTGGTGCTTTAGCTGTTACTAAAATATACTGTGTTAATATGGTTTTTGACATGAATGACGCCTTGATTTCACAGAATTAAGGGAGGTGTTGTCTTCATGTCTAAGAATCTGACAGGACTCGGGCAGAAATCATATGAATGGTTGAGCTAATGTATTAAAGATGTTTTAACATTACTGTAATAATCATGAGGCTGCTGTAGTGTAGAGCTGCACGATTAATCATAAAAAGATCACTATCTTGATTCAAACACCCACGTGATCTTATTTTATCAAACATTTGACAAAATAAAAATCATACTGGAACATTCAAATCTGGGTTCGTGTTGCCATGGTGAGCCAGAGACTAGTTTTGGACCACACATTAGTTGGGCTATTTCTGTGTTACAAATATTCAAATTATCACAGAAGCACTGAGATAAAAGTTTAAATTTAGGATATAAACACTGATGTCTACGATAGTGATCAAAATAGAGCAAACCACCGCCACTAATTGGTGACAAGTGACTGTTAAAAAATGTATTCATCTTTGAATCATTCATTCAAAAGATTTGTTCAAAAACACTGATTCATCCAGCAATGAAACAGGTAATTATTGAGTCATTGAATTCATTCAAAATAATTGTTTTTAATAATTCATTCAAACATTTTTTCCAGCAAATAATATTTTGTCAGAACCTCTAGTGAATTACATGTTAAATTCTTTAGTTGTATATTCAGAGTCGTGGGAGAATCGTGATCTCTATTTGAAACCCAAAAATCATGATTCTCATTTTATCCAGAATCGTGCAGCTCTACTGGAGCGTTCTCTGTAAATCAAGAAAACGAGATTGAGCTATATAACAATGATTAGTTTTTTGTTGATGAATGTATCCAAACAGTTGCTCACCTGTCTAATAAAACACATAATATATTAAAGTGACAAAATTAAACCGGAAACCGAAGGTAACATGGGTATAACGTCACTGGTTAAAATTGCTTATTTCTCTGAAATTTAAACATTCTTGGAAACTTATGGGATAATGTAAGTACACAAGTCAACACAATATATAACTGTTCTAGTGGTTTTTGGATATTTAATCCAAAAATCTTACATATTGTGCATTGTGCAGTATTTTTGTGAAAACTGTGATGCATTTTTTTTTTCAGAACTCTTTGATGAACAAAAAGATTAAAAGAACCACATTTATTTGAAATAACAATCTTTTGTAACAATATAAAAGTCTGTCACTTTTTATCAATTTAATGAGTCCTTGCTGTATAAGTATTGATTTTTAAAAACTTAAGTTCTTCTAAACTGTATTCTGCAAATACAGTTCTTCTCAGTTTGTTCTTCTTAAGTGCTTGTTTTAGCTGCCCAGACGAACTGAGAAAAATAGGCTCATACTATACATAATTCACTTCATTTTTTTCTAATTTGCTAGCTTTTTTGAAAGGCTGATGGACCTATAACTTTTATACATAAAACATCCATCCTGTCTTTTTTAATGAGAAGTGCCACACACATCAGAGTAAGGTTGTTTGCACAGCTAACCAGTTTATGTGGTTGAGTCTGGATTTTTTAAATCCAGCTATGGCCTGTTATCTGATTCTGATTTCCAAGTGGTATTTATGATCAATGCATTTTGTGGATTATAGAAAGCCTCTTCAAACTATCCAATAATATATTGGTCCTGGATTTGATAGGACTATAGAGATATCTTAATGATTGAATTTGGCTACATCTATCACCAGTAGTAATATCTCCTCTTCTCTCTTCTCTGTTTGTGACAGCACTCGGCACGCTAGCCAAATTACACAGATGTTCCTCGTGGCAAGGCTTCAAAACTAGGCTCCAAACAAATAGGATGATCACTAAAATGAATCACTGTTAATGCCTTGAGATGCCACTTACTTCTTATTTAATAATCTGTAATCTGATAAAATTCTGTCCTTTTAGGTCAATAGAATAAACACATGGGAGATTAATATGATTATTATGTTATCTTGGTTTGGAGGTATGGTTTGCATATATATATCGGGTGTGTCTAATACGTTCTGAAAAGTGAAGCCACGGGCTCTTTGATCGCCCCCTGGAGGCTGGATGCAGTACAGGTCATAAACCCCGCCCTCTTAATGCAGTCGAATGAGACTTCAGTGAAAACTTACAAATAAATTCTGCTGCAAATAAAACTTTCTGAAAGATGGTTTTGGTCATTTAAGGTAGTTGTTATCACACTGATATATATTCAATTGTTCGTTTTTGTGATGATTTAGATTTTAGCTAGCAATTTGATGCTATAAAAACGGGGCGTGTCGTCATGATTCGAAGTTGATTGACAGCTTGTCTGAGGACTGTCGGAGCTTCGAGGGGAGATTGAAGATGTATTAACTAACTGTTATTTTTCGATTTCTTTGTTATTTAACACCAACAAAATGAGTTGTTCAGCAGTAAACTGTACTAACCGATCTACAGGATCTGACGGATCACTGAACTTTTTTTCTGTAACATCAAATGTGGGCGTTATAAGCTAATTAATAAATGTTATTAGTTAAGATAACACACCTAATGTTAACCATGTCGGGAAAAAGCAGGTGATCGTTATCTGGCATTTACTTATTATTTTTATGGGTATAAAATAATAATTAGCAGGACAAAACTAATGATAGCTTACTCTAATTACAGCAATCGATCTCCTGTAACGTTAGTTGAACTTGATTTAAAATGGCAGGACTTTTTCTGACGATTTAGAGTTGTTTCTAGTGGCATATTATATTGATTTTATCTACTGAATTTGCTGTTTCAAAAATATTATTGCTCTAGAAACAGAATAGCCTATTATTTTATAGGTAGACTTTTAAATTGTGTATAATTTTTATAGTCTATTTAAAATACATGAATGATGGCGCAGTCGTCTGGGCGGAAGTTTGATATCGCGACTCCACCTCCGGCTCAACTGACGATTCCTTCTGCGCATGCCCAGGCTCCAAACTTTTTTTTTTTTGACGTATTGCGTAATGTGTCAGCGCCCATTCATCAGCCCATTTTGGCTTCAGTTCAATACAATGGAAGGAAGCGGCGTCGCGTCGTCCATCTTTTTTTACAGTCTATGATATATATAGTCAAATCAACTTCAATAAATAATGTAGTTCAGATAACATAATATTTTGAGTTTCTGTTGATTAAACCAATCGCCTTCATTGTATTAACTAAAATTTTTAATATCAATGAACTCAAACTTTTAAGGCAACCAGGTAACTTACTTTTTTAAGTTAAACCAACAATTCTTTTTTACAGTGAGATCATATATATCTCGATCGCTAAAATCAAGTATTTACATTCTAATATAGTGCAGAATGATACTAAATAGTCTTCCATATGTTTATTGTATCTTCAGTTTTTACTGTTGTATGGGTCCGAATAGTCATTGGCATTTGCTATTAAAAAATCCATATCAGTCAACCATCCTTGGCTTGTACTGGCAAATGAATCCATGCAGAATGAATTGTGGGACTCCTGGGCTTCTCTAATCAGGCTGCAGCAATGCATGACAGCGAGCATTGGGTCAGGATGTTCTCGGGTCAGTCCAGGGTAAAGTACCCACGGCTCTAGCCCTCAATAAACCTGCTGGCAACTGAAAGTGAACATCACAGTCCTGTTCTCACAGGCCAAAAGCGAGTTGCAGTTTCCATCCAGGGGTCCTCTCCCAACCCTGCTGCTGAAATGCCAGCTCAATTGTTGTGGATTTAACGCTAGAACGGGATTCAAAGGGCTGTGTCTATACAGGGGCTCACAAGACCCTGTGCACTGAAAGAGCTCTTTGTTGATGGGTACCCATGAAGGGGGTACAAGCAGAGATGAGTTATAATGAGATGGTTTAACCCATTTTGAGCCTGAGTTGACTCAGCTATGGGCTTTTCTAGTGCTTGGATCTCTTCTGGTAATCTGAGAGAGCAGTATGAGTGATCTTTGATCGTGATGAATGTGTGTCCATCTGTCCACAGGGGTCCACGCGGATGCCTGGAGGTGATCTGCCGCCCCCTGTCACAGGATACCTGACTGCAGCCCAGAAACCAGAGGCTGTTGTACATGCCATGAAAGTAAGATTATGATACAGATGTTACAAAATCAAGTCGTGTTTGAATTCTGGAACTAGCATAAGTTAAATATATTATGCTAAATCATATTATGCTGAAATATTACTGTAAATTTGTGGCCTAGCGGTTAGTGCTCATGCATTCATTTCCCAGTTGAATTCCCACATCATCCCAGTTGTCATCTCTCAATAAAAAGTGTCATAAATCATTAAAAAGGTAAAGGTCAAACCTGATTTCACAGGAATTAGATTGAGTTTCATGGTAGAAATGCTTGATTGGTTTTTAGTTTGATTCTCCAGGCATAGGTTTTAGGACGCACCATTGATTTTATGAGATGAACTATTAATTATTATACTAATACTGTCATCTAGAGGATTTTCTGTGAACTGTTCTTTGAAAGAAAACAAACATTGGTAAAAGGGAAGCAGAGAGATTATTCCAGTTAGTTTTTTTAAGTTTCATTTTTTAATATAATATTTCTATTTTACTTTAATTCAGCTTTATTTCAATTAACAAAAAAATAAATAGTTTTAGTTAAAGTCCCCCTGTAGTGAAAATCAAGTTTTTAATGTTGCTTATATGTGTATGTGGTGTTTTTAATATACTTTAAATCAAACCATGTGCAAATTCATTAGTCAGCACCATTGCAGAGTAATTTCTCTTTAAAACTGCAGTGAAAAAACGCGGTTTGAAATCGCCGGTGTTTGTGATATCACCAATCACGTCAATATGCGGGTGGGCTTTAGCATATCATTAACTATGACCACTCTGAATCAGGGGAGTCTCAAGAGAAGTCAGGTTATCCTGGTATATTTTTCTGTTGATATGAAAAATCGGGTATATGTAGCAATATAGCGGGTGAGTTATGTATATGATGTATATTACGATGTTATGATGAACTATATGTCTTTCTCCCCTCCCTGACGCATTTCTAAGAATACTGATTGTTAGAAGGCATCTGTTTGACTCTGGGATGATGAACGGGAACATGGTATCATGTAACATTAGCAACACATTATTAGCTGTTTTATAACGTAATCAAGCAAAAGGTTAATCATATAAATTAAGGTTATGTGTCTGACATTGTAAAGAGCAAAACCATTGTGCAGCGTTTACTACAGTAGAGCGAGTGGATCTCTGAACTGTTGCGAGTGGAGGCGGGGATAATTTGCATATTCATGGTTCCACTTATACTAAATGAGGCAAGGGTGTGGTTACATTCAAGCTATTTTAAGGCATGAAGTATTTTTTTCACAGGAAAAAACATTTAGATATGTCATTTTGGTGATCAAAGATGAGTTTTAAGTGTTAAAATGATTAACTACAGGGAGACTTTAATAAAAACACTGGGTAGGCCGTTGTCACAGTATGTTGTCATGTGGCTGCTAAAGTGTTCTAGGTCATTGCCAGGTTGTTGCTAAGGTGTGCTGGGGAGTTACTATGTGGTTTCATACTGTTGCAAATGAAAATAGCCCACCCTCAAGTCTCTGATAGTCTGACTCCCCCTTTCATTATAAGTCTATAACATTTTTTCAGCTGTTTTATGGCCCAAAAAAAAGTTATTTCACTTTTGATTTGAGGTATCATTCATTTTGTAGTGCCGGAACCCAAAATACTTAGGTTTAGGGGTTCAAGTCAGTTAAGTATAGTAATAGTGAAGCTTGCTTTAGCAAACACCGCTAATCATTTAACCCTCTGTTGATTTACTTTGTAGGTATTAGAAGTCCATGAGAACCTAGACAGGAAGATCCCAGAGGACTATGAGGAGGATCTCAGTGAGAAAGAGAAAGCCATTGTCAGAGAGATGTGTAATGTGAGTCTACCTAGTAACTTCTCATCTGCCTCCCCCTACCCTGAACCTCAGCTTAGATTCCTCTAGTGCGTTAATAAAACCCTGTTCCACAGAAAGAGGCTGTAAGTTTGTGCTCCCTCTCCCATGTGTTTGTTTTGCTGTCACTTTGTATAATTACGCCTGCTTTGATTGAGGACACTGTTTCAATGTTTCACAACAGAGACCCACTTTCAGACCACTTTAATGAGAGGCCTTGGCAAAAGTCCTCAGACTGTTTACCGCACAGTTGTCTATGCAATTAAAATAACTTGATCGCTAAAACAATGCAGATTTATCAGCTCCCTGAAGGGCCCCTGGAATCTGGGACCTGTGCTTTGTTCCTGCACCAGCCTGTCAAAAGGAAAATCTCAGATAGCACAAGGGCTTCTTTCTTTTCTGATCATAATTAGTCCCCAGTCTCACCCAACCCCCTTTTAGAAGCTCTCTCTATGAGTCATTGTGAAATTGGGAGATTCTTCATATATATATATATATATATATATATATATATATATATATACGGAAAGTATTCAGACCCCCTTACATTTTTCACTCTTTGTTATATTGCAGCCATTTGCTAAAATCATTTAAGTTCATTTTTTCCTCATTAATGTACACACAGCACCCCATATTGACAGAAAAACACAGAATTGTTGACATTTTTGCAGATTTATTAAAAAAGAAAAACTGAAATATCACATGGTCCTAAGTATTCAGACCCTTTGCTCAGTATTTAGTAGAAGCACCCTTTTGATCTAATACAGCCATGAGTCTTTTTGGGAAAGGTGCAACTAGTTTTTCACACCTGGATTTGGGGATCCCCTGCCATTCCTCCTTGCAGATCCTCTCCAGTTCTGTCAGGTTGGATGGTAAATGTTGGTGGACAGCCATTTTTAGGTCTCTCCAGAGATGCTCAATTGGGTTTAAGTCAGGGCTCTGGCTGGGCCATTCAAGAACAGTCACGGAGTTGTTGTGAAGCCACTCCTTCGTTATTTTAGCTGTGTTCTTAGGGTCATTGTCTTGTTGGAAGGTAAACCTTCGGCCTAGTCTGAGGTCCTGAGCACTCTGGAGAAGGTTTTCGTCCAGGATATCCCTGTACTTGGCCGCATTCATCTTTCCCTCGATTGAAACCAGTCGTCCTGTCCCTGCAGCTGAAAAACACCCCCACAGCATGATGCTGCCACCACCATGCTTCACTGTTGGGACTGTATTGGACAGGTGATGAGCAGTGCCTGGATTTCTCCACACATACCGCTTAGAATTAAGGCCAAAAAGTTCTATCTTTGTCTCATCAGACCAGAGAATCTTATTTCTCACCATCTTGGAGTCCTTCAGGTGTTTTTTCATGTGTCTTGCACTGAGGAGAGGCTTCCGTCAGGTCACTCTGCCATAAAGCCCCGACTGGTGGAGGGCTGCAGTGATGGTTGACTTTCTACAACTTTCTCCCATCTCCCGACAGCATCTCTGGAGCTCAGACACAATGATCTTTGGGTTCTTCTTTACCTCTCTCACTAAGGCTCTTCTCCCCCGATAGCTTAGTTTGGCCGGACGGCCAACTCTAGGAAGGGTTCTGGTCGTCACAAATGTCTTCCATTTAAGGATTATGGAGGCCACTGTGCTCTTAGGAACCTTAAGTGCAGCAGAAATTTTTTTTGTAACCTTGGTTAGATCTGTGCCTTGCCACAATTCTGTCTCTGAGCTCTTCAGGCACCTCCTTTGACCTCATGATTCTCATTTGCTCTGACATGCACTGTGAGCTGTAAGGTCTTATACAGACAGGTGTGTGGCTTTCCTAATCAAGTCCAATGAGTATAATCAAACACAGCTGGACTCAAATGAAGGTGTAGAACCATCTCAAGGATGATCAGAAGAAATGGACAGCACTTGAGTTAAATATATGAGTGTCACAGCAAAGGATACTGAATACTTAGGACCATGTGATATTTCAGTTTTTTATTTTTTAATAAATCTGCAAAAATGTCAACAATTCTGTGTTTTTCTGTCAATATGGGGTGCTGTGTGTGCATTAATGAGGGAAAAAAAATAAACTTAAATGATTTTAGCAAATGGCTGCAATATAACAAAGAGTGAAAAGTTTAAGGGGGTCTGAATATTTTCCGTACCCACTGTACATTAGTTAGCTAATGTGTTCTGTTAGGAAGATCTCAGTCACATCATAATTACACACAATATCAAACATCCGCACATTATAAATATGACAAGATGTTTTTTCCAGGACATACTGTACAGTAATACAGGAGAAATATATTGAAGACATTTTTTTATTTTACAACATTTCATTTCCAAACTGTGCGTTTGCTTTGTGTGTTCAGGTGGTGTGGCGAAAGCTCGGTGATGCAGCAGGAGCCAAACCCTCCATCCGCCAACATCTCTCTGGGAACCAGTTCAAAGGCCCTTTGTAGCTCCCATGTCAATGACCGGCAGGGCCTCGAACAAACAAACAAATCTGTGAATATGACAAGAGGAGCAGACAGAACTGGGCAACTTCAGGAAACGACACAAAGAACTTCGCTTCTACTGCCAGCTTCTCTCATGGCATTCAGTTGAGACATTTCAAACCTGTTACCTATGACACTAGGTGGTAGTTTAATATATAATGGACTCACAATTAGCACAAGCTAAATCACAGCTCTATTTATGTGTATACCTTCCAAGTATTCATATAAGGCAGCTTAATGGATTAATTTCTCATTCCTGAAACAGAATGAAACAGATAAATGCCCCATGCAGACACTCCCATAAAATTGAACCTTTCCACTCCTAGATGCTTTTTGATTTTGGCATAAGGCAACTTCATATTATTCTGTTATACAAGGAATTTTTATTTTTTTTGTAGACCACTGCCATTCAAAAGTCTCTTATGCTCACCAAGACTGTGTTTATTTGATCAAAAATACAGTACAAACAGTAATATTGTGAAATATTAATACAGTATAAAATAACTGTTTTCAATCTTAATATTTTTTTAATCCTGTAAATCCTCCTGAATTTTCAGCATCATTACTCCAGTCTTCAGTGTCACACGATCCTTCAGAAATCATTCTAATATGCTGATTTGCTACTCATTAAATATTATCAACAATATTGAAAACACTTGTGTTGCTTAATACATCTTTCAGGATTCTTTCAAAAGGACATCATTTATTTGAAATAGAAATCTTTTGTGACATATATGTTTTTACTGTCACTTTTGATCAATTTAATGCATCCTTGCTGAATAAAAGTATTAGTTTATTTTAAAAATGTCTTTATTGACCCCAAACTTTTGAATGGATTTATATATTTTTGATTTAAGCCACTCACATCACATCAGAATGTGACAGACTATTATCATTACAAATAAACTTAAACCAAGAATCATGTTACTTCTAAAGTTACCAGACATTAACAAAAAATAACAAGTTTAATTTAATGCCAGTTTTTACTCATTTACTCCTGACAGTTGTTTTTGCAACCTGTTCATGTAACGGAAAAATAAAATATTTTTTTCCCCCCAGGTATGAATACATATAATACTTTTGCTCAGGTTCCCAGACATACTTAAAATAACAAAATAAAATAATACTATATACTAAGTAACTTCTAGTCTGGACATATTCAGAAAATACATGCAGGCCAGCTCATGAGCATAAGCATTTAAAGGTGCAGTAAGCGATTTCTGAGAAACACTGTTGATATATGAAATCACCAAAACAAACATACCCCTACCCAATAGGATCACACCCCATCTTTATAGCTTACGAACACGCTATGCAACACAGGTACCTCCCCCTAAATGAGTGTATACGCCCCTTGGCTATAAGCGTGTTTTGCGATCCACTTTCAACAGCGCTTCTCAGAAATTGCTTACTGCACCTTTAATTAAAGAATTTTATCCAAACAGTGCTTATAAATGCCAGTTCTTCTTTCACAGCATATTATATAAAGTACTTTAAGTTCCAAACTGACAATCGTGATTAATTGAAGCTGCTTTCTATGCTTTTATTTGTCTTTGTAATCTTTCAAATGAAAGCAGATCAAAAATGTCAAAATTCAAAATCATTATTTTATAATGTGTCCCAGTGTAGTGCTTTTAATTGCATATGCGACCTAGCGGCTTTATGTTGTCATAATTGAAAGTACTGTTAAATCTGTTTTAGGTCTACAGATACTGTATGAAAAGAACTGGAACCCAATTTCAGGTTCTAGATACTGAATAAGTGCAATATAGAAACTCTGTCTGGATGAATGGAAGTATGGAAGTGTTGTGTGTTTTCAGTTCAGCCTGGATTAGCATAACTGATTCCAGTTTGCAGTGTGAAGTTTCATCATTACACTATTTGTAAAAGCATTTAAAGGATTAGTTCACCCAAAAATAAAAAAATCTGTAATTAATTACTCTCCCTCATGTCGTTCCAAACTCGTAAGACCTTCATTCATTTTCGGAACACAAATTAAGATATTTTTGATGAAATTCGAGAGTTTTATTTTTCTCCCATAGAAAGCAATGAAATTACCACATTCAAGATCCAGAGAAGTTGTAAAGATATGGTTAAAATAGTCCATGTGACTACAGTGGTTTAACCTTAATGTAATGAATGTAATGTAATGTACAAAACCAAAACTAAAATAACTACATTTTTCAACAACTTCAGTTTCCTACGCAGTTAGCGCAGTGTTTACGTCCGAACGCTGGCTCAGTATTGGCCGACGCTGTTCACATGCTCACCACGACGCATGCATATGATGCTGACGCAGAAGTGGTGAGAAATTGAGTCCCGCCAGGAATCAGGTCTCCTTTAGGACCCTGAGTGATCCCATTGGTTTAATGGGTAGTATTTTTAGCGCCTGTTTATTATTCCTTCAAAATCATGTTATGATTTATATAGTTTAAAATGCGTTGGTTCATATATTAGTATATAACTGAAGCTATAGGTTGTGAAATCAAGCATTTCTTACTGTTTTTAGTTAGCTTTTGTACTACTAGCATAACATGCATCTACGCGATTAGCCTGCTAGATTAGCTTATATTAAATTATGTTTTTAGCTTCCAATGTCTGTTTCCAGTTTGTTTTATTATGCAATGCATAGGCATTCATTTTATCTTTCAAGCAAGTTGTTTGTGCACTTAATTTAATAAACATCATACAATAGTGAAATAGGTTATAATTAGTAAAGACATGACATTAGGGCCAATAATGAGTCGGCGTTCTGACGTAAACATGGAAGGTCTGACTGCAATGTGTCTTCAACATAAACTAGGTAGTAGAATGACAGGGTAGAGAGGAAATTGTTGAATAAAGTTGTTATTTTTGTTTTGTTTTTGCGCACAAAATGTATTTTTGTCACTTCATTACATTACGGTTGAACTACTGCAGTCATGTTAAGATGTCTTTACTACATCTCTGGACCTTGAATGTAGTAATTTTGTTGCTTTCAATGAGAGATTAAAAAAAAAACTTGTATTTCATCAAAAATATCTGAATTTGTGTTCTGAAATGAATGTCTTACAGGTTTGGAACGACACGAGGGTGAGTAATTAATGACAGAAATTTCATTTTTGGGTGAACTAACCCTTTAATGTGTTATGAAACTTTAGCACATGCAATTTTAATTGCGTAATCTGCGATTGGAGCATGAAAAAGTACCTCAGTCACATTTTCCATAATTCCTTTTACCAAGCTTATCGTTTCTGCGTATACTAAATTAAATCAGACCAAACAGTATGTGCTGATAAAAACTGGATAAGGTTAGCATTATTAATAAAGAGCTTTTTTTGCTGAATTTTGTGTAAAATGTCTAATTCTGCTCCATATGCCTAGTTCATGAGACCTTCACGCAACATCTTTTTTGTGTGCGTACTGACACAGTATAAAGCAAAGTCTGAATGGAAGTACATGAGAACGCAGTAAATGAAGTGTATTTTGAGTTTTGTGTGTTATAATTCAGAATCATTATCTTTGTATACAAGAACTGCCTGAAAAGATGCTTGCTGCATTCACACAAAAGCTCTTTTTTTGAAAACCAGTGACCCGATAAGCCATAATTTTGTATTGTTTGTTTAAAACGAAGCTATATTGAGCATTGCCGAAATCCCTCAGCCGATCTAGTTATTTTTGTATTAAAGTTGTGTGGAATTTCATTGAAATTGTATATTTATGAGAGCACTTTTACAGTGCTAGACTGAAATCACATTCGTATTGGATGGTTTTGTTCACATTGGATGCAGCAGGTGGCTTTTGGCGGTGTGTTAATTATTATTATTTTTTTTTTTTGTCTTATGTTTATGAGAACAAAATGAGCAGCAAACATTTGACTAAGTAAAGAAAATAATTGCATATTTTTATGAAAAGGATACGTTGTGAATTTGGGTCAGTAAATATTGTCTCGGTTATGCTGTAAAGTGTTTCATGTGAACACAATGCCTAAATAATTGGTGTTGAAGTACACATATTCATTAAAACTATTTTTGAAATCTAATTAAAAGTGTCCTTTATAAGCAGATCTAGTCTACACAACTACTGACTTTTTTTGTATTTAAGTTTAAAGCACAAAAGAATCTGAAATGCTGATATTTTCCTATTTTCTTTTCAAATGCACTGCTTCTTTTGTGAATGAAGATTTGATGTTTGAATCCTTCATGAAATTCAATGTTCTGTGTAGCTCATCTGTATGTGAAACACACATGAAGTTGTATTCTAGGACATACAGTTCAGCGCAATGTAAATAACTTCTATTACTGTAGAATACCTGTAACTAGCATGCGTTTATATATTTTTAATAAGCTGTATGTAGCTGAGAATGGACCTGTATTTTAGCTAATGAAAAATGCATTGCAAATAACCCTCTTGTAGATTTGAAATAAACAATCCTTCTCTTTGTAAAATGTCTTCTTTTTGTGTTGTGTGAAATGAACAGAAAAAAGGCAGATTCTGCCATCTACTGGAGATTTACTGCAATTGAATGGACGCTCCTAATGTTGACAGATTTATATTTTTTTTGTCTTTTCCAAAAATTATAAGAGGAAGTAGGTGCTTGACCTTCAGAATGTTATTTGCCAACCTCAGAAGATCAAACTAAATATTACATACGATGTTTTATTCTTTATTCATTCTATATGAGCTTCCAATCCTGTTTTTTTTTTTTTTTTTTTTGTCTGTCTGAATGTAGTTTAACCTTAAATCCTAAATTGTTGTTTTATAAGAAATTATATAGAAATTATGTCTTTGGTGTAATGTATACAGGGTTAGGGAATAACCAGTTATCATATACCACAATTGGTAAATATTATATAAAATTATAAATATAAGAAGTAAAAAAAGGAAAATAAATTATATTATACATTATAAAGTAGAAAAATAGATACATTAACCTGTTAAGTGTCACAGCCATTACATATTTAAAACAGTAATATTCTATACTAAACCTAAACTAATCTTGACAAACTATATATCATTTGAAAGCTTAGTTTTCTTTTTTTTTTCTTTTATTTTAAAATAAATTAGAGAGGAGTAGTTTATTAATTTGCAACAAGCATATTTTCATACTCATAAGGCATGTTCAGACCTTTATTTTGAAATTTTGAACATGAAAATCATTTAAGATTGGTTGAAACATGTTTGTTTTCATGCCAAGAGTTCAAAAGATAACATCCATTCAACTTTTTTTTTTTTTAAAGGTCTGAAAATGTTTTAATAGAAAAAAAAAAAATACATTTATGATTGTGGCGGCGATCTGTAACCCACATACATGTTGTTTTTATGTTTATTAGAGGCTGAATTCATATCAAATTCTGCCAAACTTCCCTTACTACTTCCATATAGGATGTTTACTTCATAAATAGTATGAAAATAATGGAAATATATGGTTCAGATCACTCAAACCATATATGGAAATGGATGCGCCCTTATATGGTCAGTAATGGAGCTTGTCATCTAGTGAAAAAGTGTGATACTGCACCCAAACAAAATCTTACTGAAAGCTCTTTTTTTGAGATATCAACCTGAAATTTGGAACACAACTTGTTCAGATTTTTGGCTTTGATTTACTTGCAGTTTTAGAGTGAAACTTGTTTTGTAAAATATATATTTTATATAAAATATATTTTTTCATTTTACATTTTCATAAACCTAAACTTCTATAACTTTTTTTTCTGTTTCACTTACATAAGTTATTTCACTTCTACAACAATCTGCCAAATCTAATCTTTAAAACAAGACCTTTATTTCAAAGTATTCTTGAATTACAAACATTTAAGTTTGAATAGTGCATTTTCATGTCTAAACAAAAAAAAAAAAAAAAACAAAAAAAAAAAAAAAAAAAAGGGGTGACATTTAACAGGTTAAGAAATTATATAGAAATTACATCTTTGGTGTAATTTAAACAGGGTTAGGGAATAACCAGTTATCATATCATTACCACAATTGATAAATATTATATAAATTCATAAATGTAAGAAGTAAAAAAAGGAAAATAAATTATATCATACATTATAAAGTAGAAAAATAGATACATTAACCTGTTAAGTGTCACAGCCATTACATATTTAAATATGTTGTTCCTGTGATTGACGTTTTCCTCCGCGAATCATGTTGTGCAAACTTTATCCTTTTATGGTCACTTTATGAACCCAAAGTAAACTTCCAATCACAAGTCACACAAGCGTTTTCTGTTGGTGTAGTCAAACCAACCTTGTAAATCTGACCGCACAGATCGACTCCTCTCGCGACCAGTGAAATCTCTACAAACGGGTACCGCCTTGGCGCAAACCAATAGATACGCACAGTTTAGTGAGGAGAAATATATGTACGCTTTAACCAATTATCTCACACGTACGCAGTTGCGTATGCAGCATTAGCCCATTAAAATACGCTTCTGGGCGAGCTAAGGGCGGGATAAACGCTTCAATGGACCAATCCGCTTTTTAGAAATATTATTAGGGCGTGGCTTTGCCTCTGAAGTATGTTAGGTTTTACCAGTAAACCGAGCTGAAGAGGATTGAATTCCAGGTTGACAGGAGGATCCCTGCAGTCAATTGGAAGGTAGTTTTGGCGTTCATTCTGATTTAATAATGTTCGCAAGTGTCCACGAGGTATTTATAATGTTATACGCCACATACCTGCAAATGTTTTGCAAACATACGCTGTAAATGGTGTCTAATTCAGCAAATTGCGAAACACAAGCATGCTTGAATGTGCCTCAAAACCTAGTGAGCTGCCTACCTAGACAGCATATCTGGGCGTCGTATGCGTGCTTGAATCCATCTGTACGCTGCCTAAAATATTGTTGAACGTTTCAAACGCGCCTATGATACTCTAAAATGATGTCTATGTAGGCAGCTAACCAGGTTTTGAGACACTTGGGCCATGAACAGACAGATAGCTAGATGGATATAAATATAAATGAATGGATGAATATGTTTGTTGGTGTTTTAATTCATGCATTTGACCATTGGACCTCTCTTTAAAATGAAGCCTGACATGTAGTGCAATAGTGTGAAATGTGAAGCAGGTGCTCATCTGGTGGGTTTGAATGGATACATTGGGCCAGGCCAGTTATTTTAAGGCATCAAGCTGTTGAGATCATTATCTAATAAACTGATCTTGTTTTCTGAATATTGACCTCTTGAGTTTGTCTTATGATGCATGTCTTTGCTGTCAGCCAGTGTAATTGCAGCTTTCTGAATGGTAGTATCTTACTTTTAAATGTTTCAATCCAATTTGCTCTTCAGTAATACAATTGTCATCATTTTGTGAATAGTAGGCGTTGGGTGATTTGATGGAAATATTCAAGATTGCTTCTTTGACTTCTTCTGGATTCATCTCTGAGAGTTCAAACACAAAAAAGTGCTCCAGTGGAGTTTTTGAAAACTTATGGTTCACCATAGAAATGTGCATTGCCCACATTTGTACAGGTAAAGCAGCCAGACCACTTTTGAAATATTGGAACAGCTGCCATAGGACTTATTTATTGAATTTAACTACATACATGCATTTGATAAGTTTCATGTAAGCCACATGCTCATTGTTTACAGTGAAGTACCTGACTTAGTGGCCTTTAGCTCGCTGTAGCCATCCGTTTAATCCCTCACAGAGACCATTAACCTTTCTTGGCAGTAATTCCAGTTTCGGAGATTATTTGGATGTGAAACATTCACATGTTTCTACCATTTAGTTATAAATGTACTATCCCTAGTCCACTGGACCTAAATATTTATAAGAAGAGTAGAGTCCAGTACTTCTCCGACTATTGGCTCATTTACTGTACAGACTTCTAGGCTGCCTAAAGGAGAATGAAGCCTGGTCACATTTTAGCTTTATTCTTACTTTAAATTTGACTGTTATTAAAAGTAATTACTGTATATTTGCTTTCAACTTGCATTTTTCACAGCCATCCTCTCTCCCAGACCAGCAAGATGGGCAAAAAGAGCCGAGTGAAGACCCAGAAATCGGGGACCGGGGCCACAGCTGCGTTTTCTCCAAAAGAGATGATGAATTTAATTTCTGAACTACTGCAGAGTGAGTAAAAAACATTCTCTACGACTGCATTCCTGCTCTGAATTCTGTCGCAATGAATTGCTCTCATCACTGGTACACAAAAGGCTTTTGTGATTATGCCGTAATCACATTACATGATTGTGGGTTTTTTTTGGTTGTGGTGTTAAAGATGCAACTGGATACATTTCAGTGTGAATGATTGATTTCTTTATGTGTAAGTAAATCTAGTTAGTATTTAATCATCTGAAGCTTTTATCCAAATGGAGCCTCCTGAGGTTGTGCTCAAGGGTATGGTGGTACTTGATGGAATAATTTGGTTATCAGTCCAGATTTTTTAACAATACATCAAACATCTCTCCAAAATGGCATGTCATTTTCAGGAAGGACATGCACTTGTTTATATCAAAGACAATTTGCGGTCTGTGTTGTTGTGCAAGGACTTTTACTAGGCCGATGGATGCCGCAACTTTTCACAAAAACAGCCAAAAGAGAAAATGAATCAGCCAGCCTTTGGTTACTCTAGGAACTCTTCTTAATATAGAGCACTGAGCTATTTCCCCACATTCCCCTGCTGGATTTTGTTGATCCAAGCGTAAGTGATTGATAAATAAATCATTCCAATAATTTATATTTTCTTTCTCCCATTCAGAGTGTAGCAGTGCTGCTCCCTCTCCTGGGAAAGAGTGGGAGGAATATGTTCAGATCCGAGCTCTGGTGGAGAAGATCCGTAAGAAACAAAAAGGTACATTATTGCTTCACATGAATATGATTTAGCAGTTCTCAAGCTTTTACGTTGCGTGGTTTGCCCTTTGATTTTCCATTGGCCATTTATAAGGAATTATTTATTTAACTGTCCTTGTTGCAAGGATAAAGTGGATGGAAAAAACAGATGGTGTGGAACTTAAAGGAATAGTGTACCCAGATATGAATTCTGTCATTTATTGTTCTGTGGATGAGCACAAAATTAGATTTTTTGCTAAATGCCCAACCTGATGGATGCTGTCAAGCTTCAAAGTCCATATGGCTCATGCACTATATTTCGACACTTTTTAAGGCAGAGTATAGCTTTTTGTGAGGAACTGGAACTTTTTGAATACCCCCATGTTATCCAAGATGTTTTTCTTTCCTTCTTCAGTCAAAAAGAAATTTAAGGTTTTTGAGGAAAACATTCCAGGATTTTTCTCCATATTGTGATCTTCAGTGGCTACCAAGGGGTTGAAGGTCCAAAAAACAGTTTTAATGCAGCTTCAAAGGGTTCTACATGATCCCAGACAAGGAATAAGGGTCTTATCTAGCGAAGCGATCAGTCATTTTCTTAAAAAAAAAAAACAAACAAAAAAATATTTTTAACCACAAATGATCATCTTGCAGTAGCTCTTTGATGCGCAGTGCATTACATAATAATGTAATCACATTACGTAATTTCTTTTCAAATGAAGAAAGAAAGACATAAACATCTAGGATCACATGGGGGTGAATAAATTATAAGGAAATTTTAATTCTGAAGTGAACTAATTCAACATGAGGATAAGTGAATATTAACAGAATCTTAACAGAATTTTTTTTTTTTTTTCCCTTTACAGCAACTTAAGAATACAAGAAATCTTATTAGCATAAAAGATGGCTTGTTATACCTTTCTTTATTTGATAGAATAACAATTGATAACAAAATGCACATATGCAGTAAGTTAATGTAGCAAACACAGAAGTAGTTTTGGTTACAAAGACTTGAGAAGGATCCTATCACATTTCTTAATAAAACACTCAGTGGGAGTCTCAGAGATGTGCATTTAGAACACATAAATATCCATTAGAATAAATGTTAGACAGCACATTATGCAGTAGGATAGTAATAGTTAGCACCGTTTAGGTTCACTTGTGTGGTGTTACAGCAACATAATACAGTAGAATAATGGAAATCATTAAAGAGAGCGCTTCTCACACTGATGTTCAATATACATACAATAGCTAAATCAGCTTGTGATGGGATTGTATTATTTTCTCAGGGATGTCGGTATCATTTGAGGGAATCAGGGAAGACTTTTTCTCTGAGCTGATGGCCTGGGCCGCAGAGTGTGGGGCTTCTTGTGATGGTTTCGAGATCTCCAACTTTGCAGATGAAGGATATGGTCTGAAGGCTACCAAAGATATCAAGGTTGGTGTCTTTCTCACCTAGTCCACAGACTGTTTGATGACAAGATGGTTGAGTTGAGACTCTATAATCAGTTTTTTTTTTTTCATGTTGGATTCTTTTCCTTTCTTTTTGATGAATTATTTTTACAAGTTGGTCTGAAAGCTCCTTTGTCTCTGAAGCCTCGTTCATACCGTCAGTCCAAAACGGATTTTTGTGCACATCTGATTGTCAGACTTGGCAAGTGTGAACGGCAAAAAAAATCACATGAAAATTTGTCTCATGCCACGTAAAACATAAACATCCAACGTGTTTATAGGAAACATGCTGGAAGTTGCTGGAGGAACAAGGTTGTGTGGACGAGCAGAAAATGACGATATAACAGAGACATGTTTTGAAACCGGTGGAGACGACAGCACTGAATAAAGCCACACATACTAGCCTCCTTACTTTCTGCTGCTTCATCATAAGATGCAGTAGTCCAGTGCAGCGGTTACTCATTGTCATGTGCTAATTAAGACAACATCTGTATTGCTGCAGTCGTTGTTTTTGCCGTACACCTACCAATGAAACATCATTGCCATAGCAACCGATGCAGATATTCTAGAAAGTGAAAGAGCCGCATGGGACACACACATCACATCTGAACAGCTGTGATACACAATGTGGACAGTCAATAATTTTAGGTCAGATTCTGATCTGATTGGACTGACAGTGTGAACGTAGCCCTAATGGGCTGTTCCTAGCCGAAATAAACTACAATATAAACCTAGCTTCATGCTGATATTGTTCTTGGCATCTCACACACTTTGAAATAATCGAGATTAGATCTATTGCAAATTATGTGTGTCATGTGCTGGCTTTTTCTGCCACCTACAGAGCGCTCTGTCATATATTCTGTTGAAGGATGAAACAAGTAACCCAACTTGTATGTTGGCAGTAGATAATTGTACATAATTATTTGTGTTCCTTTTTGATGGCTGTTGACCAAGTTTTTTTATCTGGTGGTTATTTTTTTTTTTTTAGTAACCATTATCCTTGTTAGTGATTTAGGATGGAATGTTTTAGTGCTGATTTGTAGAGGTTATTGATGGTCATATTTTGAGGTTCTTTAGCTAATTGTTGTTTATAAAATGTAGTTTTTCACAACATTTCAAAAGTTTCTATTTAAAATAATGTAATTTGAATGTGTCAGGAAAGGACTAGCCCTGTAATCAAACACAATTTTTATTCAACTCTACAATGTAACAAATGGTGCTTTTGAATGACCATACCAGGCTTTCTGTCTATTTCAGGCTGAGGAGCTGTTCTTGTGGATCCCTAGAAAAATGCTGATGACTGTGGAATCCGCCAAGAACTCTGTCCTCGGTGAGTTCGCTTAGTTTTGCAATGTCAGTCTTTGACCTTAAACTCTAATAATGACATGCCACAGTGAAATGTGCAAATGTTTCTCTCCATATTTAGAATATGTAGACCATATTTATAGAATTATTACTTTAATGTTCCAGGTAAGATACAGATTTTAGCTCCAACAGTGATTTAGACTGTGAATTGCTGTTGATTACCATAGAAAATTAATTTGACTTTTACAGCTGTTGGTAAAACATGCAAGTGTGTGGAGCAAACATAAATTTTTTTTTCTATGATATTTTTGTTATATGTTCTTTTGTTTGTTTATAATGTTATATTTATTTTTATTTTATAATATGTTGTATTTAAAAATGATCCTTCTATCATGTAGATGTTAGATGTGTCATTTTCACACTTACAAAACATTTGAGTTAGAACCAGTGCTGTTTTTTTAGTATTATTTATACTGTGTACTGTTATATTATTAGTTTTTATTTTATATTTTAATTTTAGTTTAAGTTTTAGTACATTATGTGCTTCTGTCTTTTTAATATTTTTATTTAGCTTGAATTATTTTTTTAGTTTATTTTTATTAGTTTTAGTCACTTTTTTCAAACTAAATTTAAAAATCTGTTTTTTTTTATGCTGAAAATAGATTTTAATGGTTTTAGTTAACAATAACAACACTATTTGTTATCCAAACCATCTGCATAATGTTACATTTTAAAAATGTAACTATACTGTGGCTTACATGACCCGATATAAACTCTTATAACTTTCAAACAAGCTTTCACCTCAATTAAACACGGGACCATGTCAAAACCTTAACTTGAAAACAGGATAATTTTAAGTGAAAAGAATTAGTTGTGTTTTAATATCTGCAAACCATTTGCAGACAGAACCCTAACTTAACCTTTTTTCACAGGGCCGCTTTACAGTCAGGACCGGATTCTCCAGGCCATGGGCAATGTGACTCTGGCTCTACACTTGCTGTGTGAACGGGCCAATCCCAGCTCTCCCTGGCTGCCCTACATTAAGACCCTGCCTGCTGACTACGACACCCCCCTGTACTTTGAAGAGGAGGAAGTGCGCCACCTGCTGGCCACACAAGCCATACAGGACGTGCTCAGTCAATATAAAAACACAGCACGGCAGTACGCCTACTTCTACAAAGTTATCCACGTAAGTCATACAGCTTCTCTCTGCTGTCTGTGTGCTTGCATATATATTCTTTTGACTCATTCATTTGGCTTGAGTTTTAAATTAGAGAGTGACAAAATTAAAAGGAAGTGAAAACCATATACAATCTTAAGAGTCTGAATGATTGCACTGCCAAAGAAAAACTTAAATACATTTTAAATAACATTAAGTCATTAAAGCCTTTTGTTGATGGCCACATGCAGTGTGGTGTGATCAAGTGTTTAATTGGCTATTGCATACTGTTCTACATATATTTACCTACTTTTTCAGAGAAAAAATAACTTCAGCTGTTAATACAAATCTAACTTGAGCACCTAGTCTCACATTTCAGCTATAGATGTCCCTGAATATATCACAAGTACACAAAAGTGCAAACTTTCTTCAGTAAACTCATAGAGCTGTACTCATACGTATGGCAGTTTTGATGAGTGCGGTGACTGATAGCCCTATCTGTGTCTCATACATGGACTGAAAGCCATTTGAGTGCAGGGTTTTTTAAGCAATCAGCTCGACAAGTTATTCAGACTCTCTAGCCACATGAATAGCTGTCCTTTACACTGCTGTCTGCTGAGGTGAGGAAATCCAGTTTTAAAAGGATCCCTGCCGTTGAAGGCACATTGGAGATGGGTAAAAGGAGCTTTATAATGCCCTCTTGCACCCAATTTCAGGGCCCCTGATAAGCTGCCATTGACATGACTCTGAGACAGTGCTGCAGTGGCCATCTTTGACCAGCAGGGGGAGATGTCTATCCCTCAAAGTAGGGTACAAAGCAAAACATAAGTGGGCTGAAATGAGTTTTCTTTTAAATAATGGCATGTCTGAAGTTTTAGATTTTAGTCGTAGAAAAGAATATGATAATAAATATATGATACTTTCTCCTCTGTTACAATAAGTAATTATAAATGTAAGAAGTTATATAGAAATAAGAAAATTAAATAGAAATGTACGTCTAGACTATAAAATCTTCTCGTCAGTTCAGAAGTAAAAATGTCAGATTGTAGATATTTCATTGTTTCCACTAGTAAACAAAAATAAGTTTTGATTTTGAAAGTCCAGTCAAATATCTATGCTTAATATTCAGTTGTTGCCTCACCTGGTAAGTTCTAGAATGTGTTTACTTTCCACTTTTGTTTACAATAAAATGTATTACTATAAAATGTAATTTCAGTGTTATGATGCGAATCTTGAATATGTAGATTTATGATTATTAAATGACACATTGAGACGGCAGTTCATTTCAACGGGACTGTGATCTGTCCAATAAATTTTATCCCGGTTCTTGGACCTCCTCTTAGCTATTAAGGAAGCAATAATATGCCCTTCCCAGTTCTCCCCAATTTTCATTCTAAATCTTTGAGCGGTACATTTTGTTTCTTTCATTAGATGACTGTCAATTAGGGAAAAGAAACTAATATTTCACATTACTGTCAAGATAAGGCATCAAATATTCATGCAAATAGTTAATGTATTTGTCATTTTGTCTGCAAATCTGTTGACATTTTCTTTATTAAATGTTTTCTAGTTTATAAAAGGGGGTGGGAGTGTAATTAGGAGTGGTATTATTGTTTCTCGTTCTCAGTATAAATACACTTGATTAAAGTTATTAACAGTTTTCTATACAGCGACTGAGATAAATAACAGGAAACACAATAAACTAAAATATATGCATCTGCTACTTTAAGCCGTAGGCATCAGTCATCAGAAAGTTAATCAATATGTATATGTAGTGAATGATTTCAATTTAAATATGTAGTCCATTAGGTGGCAGAAGTGAGTTAGGCTTCCAAGGGTACTGGTCTAAATGAAACGTTACTTCTTCTGAAATGAACTTGGTTAAAGTTTGTATTGCTAGAGCAAAGCTGGAGGACCTTATGACCTCTTGGCGTAGTGAATTAGACGCTGATCACGCCGTGTAAACCTTTTAATGAACAGAAAGATTCATTCTCTGTGCATTCAAGCAGGAGTTCAGAGTGAAATGAACGTAACTCTTTTTGCTCATATAAAGCTCTGTTTTTTTTTTTTTTTCCCAAAGAGGTTCAGTTGAGGGGGAGGGTTGTCTTGCCGGCCCTTTGGTGAGTGTCCTGTCCGCTCCTCTCCTCTCGACTCTTCAGGTTGGGAGCCAGTGTCACTGTAATGACTACTGTCAATGTCAGCCTCTCTTCTGAGGCGGCCGCAGATGACCGGGCTGGAAAATTAGCTTGTCGCATTGGCTTTGAATTGAATTGACCTGAATGTACCTTCCACACATGACTGACAACCCCAGCCCCCCCTTTCTACTTCCTCCCTCCGCCTGCTTTATCTGGTCCCTGCCTCCCCCCTCCTCCCGGCTTTTCCTCAGGAAGAACTGAGAAAGCAAGGCCCTTCACCTGCTGGAATTGAGGAGCTTTTTATATATATTTGCCTGTGTGAAGAGGGATAGGCTGTTGTCAATGCCGAGCACCCTCTGAGGAGTATCCAGGCGCCTCCCGTGTCCGCGGGGGGACCAATGATAACCGTGCCTTCCTCGTTGGGGCTGGATGCGTGCTTGTGTGTGGGGGAGGTGAACCTCATAAGGTGACCCCGGTATGCAGCGAATGCAAAGTAACCTTGGTGTGCTGCATCTGCCGTTGTTGATGAGAAATGAACAGGGTCCCAGTGGTACGCTCTCATCCCACCCCCTCTCCCTGCACCTGAGAAGATATCTGTCTGACCTTCCTGATGCAGCTCGGAAAATGAGGGAGAGTTTGCGATGTTGAACGACGATGTAGATATGCGTTTGTTTCATAATTTTCAGCATTAAGTACACAAAGTCGAGCATTGAAACCGTCTACGTAATGGAAGTTACAAGTAAAATCAATCCCGTTTGAACCTCAGCATGCGCGCTGATGACAAGCTCTCTAATACCGGCCAGGGCGCGGATGGGGCGCTTGGGGAATCTCGGCTCCAGAAAGACCTCCTGGAGGCCACCGGCCAATTAGCCGCGTTTCCCGCCGTCCTCGTTAAGGAGAGCAGGCACTCGTGGTGGGAGCTTTTGTTTTCTAATTGATTTACAGGGCCGTTCCCCCCCTCGTCTCTCTCTGAGCCGTGGTGCCATTGTGGCACATGATGAATTACCTCTCTCTGGTGATGCTAATGCATCACAAGCTGAACCTGCAGCGGTGCAGCTGCCCTTTATCTCCGAAAACTACACCTCATCAAACGTGCCGTCTAAAACTACCTCCGTTTCCACTGTACGTGCGCACATTTTACGTTTTTCCAGATTAGAGGCCTTATCCTAACCCAGAGCTCTCTGAGGGGTCCGGGCAGACCTCTTCATGGCCTTTCTGCAGCCAGGTTGGCCCTTCCCCCCGGGGTTTTTCACTCTGTTCAACTAATTATTGCCTTAATTGAATCTATTACGGTACTTGGGCACTCGAGTATTTGGCTCTCAGAGGACTGAAAATATCATTAACTGCGCTTTAACTCTTTTCAGGTGGCCTGTAATGGTTACCGATGCTCAAACGTGTTTTTTTTTTTTCTTTTTTTTTTCTACTTTGTTTAGCTGGCTTCAGCATATCTTCCTGCAAGAGAACTGCTTGACTCTCTCTTGAGATTTGCCCTATTACTTCCTTCAAAACCTGTAATATGTTTTTTTTTTTTTTTCTCTCCCATCCATACATGAACCACTTTCCTTCATCTGCAATGTGAGGCTCAAACCCAGGACACAGAATTCTGACTTGCCGGCTTTACCCAGCGCTTATCTTTTAATGGTTGTCCATCAGCGTACGTGAGCGACGCTTCCAAGTCAGCCTGCTCCTAGAATTGGGGTTGAAATGAAAAAGGAAGTGGTCAGGCTTTGCTCTGTTATTATGTCATGCTTTATGAAATCACAGCTGACCTGTAGACCATCATCCACCTGAGTGTGTTACACCTTTGCCCGGTTGCTCACAGCAGGAGCAGCCGAAGTACATGTTCTCACGCTCTGCTGTAGGGCTACAACAATTTCAAAACTGGACTCTACTCTGCCGACACACTGAGTTACAGGCAAAGATATGATGTGACCACACTGTATCACCGTCTTCGCTAAGTGTGTGTGGGTTCCAGAGCAGCAAGGGGGAATACAGGGCTCAATTAGTGTCAGGGAAATTGATTAATGGGGAGAGACGTGGAAGGTAAAAGTTAGCCACTACTTCTGAGCGCTTGCATTTAATGCTTCTATTCTTCAGTTTGCGAGCCTAATGGTGTAGCTTGGTTCACAGAAGGGGTTTGTGCCCTCTTTCCAGTAAGCACATGTATGTCTCCGAGACGTCTGTGAGGGAGCACACTACCTGGAAACCTTCACATTATATTTAAAGGGTTAGTTCACACAAAAATGAAAATGACCCAATAATTTACTCACCCTCTAGCCATCCTAGGTGTATATGACTTTCTTCTTTCAGCCAAACACAGAGTTATATTAAAAATATATAATATTCTAATATTTTAATGAAATATTGAGGTTCAGTGAGGCCTGCATTGCCAGCAAGATCATTTCCTTATTTCAATGCCCAGAAAGGTACTAAAAACATATTTAAAACAGTTAATGTGACTACAGTGGTTCAACCTTAATATTATAATGAGACCAGAATACTTTGTGTGCCCAGAAAAAACTAAATAATGACTTGATTTAACAATATATAGTGATGGGCGATTTCAAAACACTGCTTCATGAAGCTTCAAAGATTTACGAATCTTTTGTTTCGAATCATTGGTTCGGAGCACATATAAAACTGCCAAAGTCATGTGAACTATTGAAATTTCGAAATACTTGTGACGCAATGAAGCCTCGTTTACTGAAATCATATGACTTTGGCACGCTGAATCACTGATTCGAAACAAAAGATTCGTAAACTTCAATGCTTCATGAAGCAGTGTTTTGAAATCACCCAATACTAGATATTGTTGCATAAAGTCGTAATTTAGGTTTTTAGGTTTTTTTTTTTTTTTGGTGCACAAAAAGTATTCTCGTCGCTTCATAACATTGAAGTTGAACCACTGTAGTCACATGAACTGTTTTAAATATGTCTTTAGTAGCTTTCTGGCCATTGAAAAAAGCCATCGGATTTTATCAAAAATATCTTAATTTGTTCTGAAGATGAACAAAGGTCTTACAGGTGTAGAATGACATGAGGGTGAGTAATTAATGACAGAATGTTTGGGTGAACTAACCCTTTAACCCCCTGGAGCCATGTGGAGTATGTTTTATGCACTTTTTCATCCTCCAATCACTCCCATTATTAAGCTTGGATGAGCCAGGGTATTTTTAATATTTATTATAACCGTGATTTGAGTTTGGCTGAATGAAGGAAGTCTCATACACCTAGGATGGCTTGAGGGTGAGTAAATTATGGGGTATTTTTGTTTTATTTTGGGTAAACTAACCCTTTAAAGGGGATCCTTTACCAAAAAAAAAAAATTAATTATGTCGTCATTTGCTCACCTTGCTATCGTTCCAAAATCGTATAACTTTTTTTCTTCCATGGAACACTAAAGGAGATATTTTGCAGAGTGTTCACGTTGCTCTTTTCCATACAACAAAAACATATAGCATGCATTTAAAAGCACCATAAAAGAAGTCTTCTGAAGACGCTATTCACTGATGTATAATTTTGTATATTCAAGCTTGATGAGTCTCGATCGGTTACAGCGGGGTTTCACAAATTTTTTTGGGGTCAGCCAAACCCCTTTGACTTAAAATATTTAATTGAAGTACACCCTAAGATTAAGTTAATATTTCAATTCAACACATTCATATGTTCCCAGTTCTTTGATATAGGTTAATGGACATGCATGTAAAATACTGTAAAGTATTTCATTTTTTAGTAGTTGTTTTATTTTGATTGCATTTATTTTAATTTTACCTTTTATGGTTTAATCTAATGGCTTTTATCAGTTTGGGAAAACCTGTTGATGTCAAACTTTGCATGATGTGTCTGCATTGATCAGATATTTGTCTTATTTGTGTGAAAACATCTGACGATAAATGCATTAAAACATATTTTCAAACATTTGCTGAATGTTGATGTAACATTCAATTTAATGTTTTTGCACCGAACATAAGCAGAACTCTTTAAAAAAACAAACAAATACATCTTACAGATAAAAACCCTCATTTTAAAGAGACATCTTTATTATTAAGGAGGTTATTTTGTATTCATATCTGTAAGTGATTTATATCATTTGAAATCTGCCAAGTTCACATTTTCTTTTGTTGTTTTGGTTCCTGTGTCTGTTGGGCAATTTTATCACTTCTTCTGTGTGATGGACTGATCACCTGAGTCGTGATTATGATATTCGAGCGCAAGCTTTTTGATGTATTGTGTTATATACATATCAGCACCATTACGGTTTTCACGGTACCTCATTGTGGAGTACAGTGCTTCATTTCACAGGACAAGCACCACACACACAGCCATGAGAGCACCTGTGGGGGAAAAGAAGAATATCCTTCACTCTCAGCTTCATACCTACGTCTATTTTTATGGCTCATTTTGCATGTTCAGGAGGGTGCTACGGGCCGGCTGAATTAGACCCTGGCATTCTTTGCTCCCTACTTTTTTTCCCTTTCTACGGGATTGTAGCTTTTTTTTTTCCCCTCTCCATGACACCCGCTGCAAATGAGCCCTTGGAGGGACCGAGTCTGTGGCTTTAAATGTAGATTTCTGTGGCACCAGTGGCTCTCTGTCACACAAATTGATGAAGCAGATTTATGACGGCTGCTGGGCACAACAAATTAAGTTGACAGTGATGTATGGGGGGCTAATGCCACCATGATCCTTGCATAGCACCACTGGACGCTCTTTGCCTGGCTACACTCTTGTTAGGATCTGTTAGGCAGCCACATAATGAAATTCCACTGACTGATTTGTGTTTTTTTTTCTTTCCTCTCTTTTCTTTCCTCCTTTCCCCCTATATCTCCTTCTCTCTTGTCCTTTATTTTCTTTTCTCCTTTTTTCTTCCCTCTACTCTCTGTGTTCTTCATCTTCAATTCCCAGACTCATCCAAACGCCAGCAAACTGCCCTTGAAGGATGCTTTTACCTTTGACGACTACAGGTTAGTTGAAATGTCCCGCCATGTTAAAAAAAGTGGAACTTCTCTTCTTTGCTTAGATTCAAAAAAAGAAAAGAGCAGGAAGACGAGCCGTAGGTTGGTTGTAGGGCTACGCGATGGCCTTTAAAAATGAGGCGTTTGTTCTCATTGTTCTTTCATTAGCACCAAATTATCTGTGAAGGAATAATTTATCATTGGTCCCCTTTCATCTTCAGATTGTTGAATATGATGCAAGTCTGTGCTCCCGTTGGGTAATGTGTGAAGAGAATGGAATAGTGTCTTGTCACAGTTAATGTTGTCTTCAGTGGACTTCAAGTTCTTTTTAATAAATTATGTCCAGATTATTTAGACTAGATAAGTAAGACATTTTTTTCCTCTTCTGGACAAATTCAGATCTAAGGTCATTATATTGCCTGATATGCAGGCTAATAAAGCAGCTGTATTCTGTACATTTTAAATCTGAAGTCCACTTGTAATGTAAGGAGAAAATGACCATTTAAATGACCATTTTTCCACCCTCTCTCTGGCCTTAAGATTTAGGAATTTTGTATGCAATTGACCCCTGTTTTGATTAGTTAATTTTTGCATGTGAAATGAGTATCAACACTGTCTATTCAGAATACTAAAGGCCATGGTGTGTAAACATGGGCAGTGATGCACTAAAGTCCACAAGAAATCAATATTGACCCCATTTACTTTGTTATTTACACACACATTACTAAACAATTAGTTTACAGAAAAAATTAGTTGTCTTCGTAATCAGAATATCCTTAAAGGATTAGTTCACTTCAGAATTAACATTTCCTGATAATTTACTCAACCCATGTCATCCAAGATGTTTATATCTTTGTTTTTTCAGTTGAAAAGAAATTGTGGCTTTTGAGAAAAACATTCCAGGATTTTTCTCCATATATATATATATATATATATTTTTTTTTTTAGAAAATAACCCATCGTTTCACTAGACAAGACCCTTATTCCTCGTCTAGATCGTGTAGAACCCTTTGAAGCTGCATTTAAACTGCAATTTGGACTTTCAACCTCTTGGTAGCTATTGAAGTCCGCTATATGGAGAAAAGTCCTGGAATATAATAATGTCCATAATTTCTTTTCAACTAAAGAAAAACATAAACATCTTGGATGACATGGGGGTGATTAAATTATCAGGAAATTTTATTTCTGAAGTGATCTAATCCTTTAACCACCCCCTCCAACCATCAGTCTGCTGCGAACAAGAGATGGTGAGGAGTTCCCCCTCCCCCCATCTTATTCAATATTCAATTTCACATCACAATACTGAAGTAAAATCGGTCGCAACTTCCAATTCCCATCGACTTTGAAAGGTTGTGATGTAAATACCATGAAGATATTATCTAAATTACTTGTTTTTGCAGCTTAGTGTCCATACTAGTGATCGACCGATGTATCGGTTTACCGATATTTTTCCCGATATTTAAGCATTTTTCCATAATCGGGTATCGGTTTTGTAATATCGGATTCACCGATTTACGGCGCCATCTTGTAGCCGTTTTGAGACTTCCTCCGTCTGAGGAGATCAGTCAACAACAACTCAGTGCACAGGTAAAGTATATGTTCTACTTGGTTTGCTTTAATTAATCAACTTTATTTAACATAACAGACATGCACTAATGAGATCTGAGACATAAATTCCTGATATAGTTAATTTATGCAGCTTGTTTCTAAACAATTGAGACGAACTCATTGAGTCACGTAGTGTAATTCGTCATGTCCTGCCCCAATAAAGACGTAACTTTACATGAATTAAATAAAACAGACGTGAACGAGTGCATGTTGAAAATAAAAGCGCTGAATATAATTCTCTATCTATCTGTTGTATTTGGTCACCATTAGTCTAGAAGAAAAAGTTCGTTCATATTGCTTAGCAACTGACGGATGATCAGGAGGCTTAAGCACGGCCACTGATTGAAACTTTTACAAGATTATCTTGTTTAAACACCCTAGATTATATTATCATTTACTACATAACAATTATTTCGCTAATACACATATAAATATAGCCTACCGCTTTATGGAAATTAATTATTTATTATCTCCATGCGCGATCGCGGTTGATTAAGTTATAGTCAAACAGCACTTTGTCAGTTGGCATTTCAAGATTTAACGTTAGATTAAATTTAGATCATAAAATGCCAACTGACAAGTGCTGTTTAACTTTATTCGATTATAAATTCATTTGAATTACTACATAACCATTATTTAGTTAATAAAAATCTAAATAAATGCAGCTCTGTGGAAATTATTTAGTATCTCCACACGCGATCGCGGTTGAGTAGCCCAATTTATAGTTTTGTGTAAATGCATAGATAAGTTACAGCACTTTGTCAGAAAGCATTTCATGATCTAGACCGACAAAACATAATAATTAATAACACTAGTTGGAAAATGCAATGATGTATGCTGTTTTGTTTGTTACTTTCCTGACAATGTTATATATTCCAGCTAATATTATTCAGTAAATTTTTTTTTTTTTTTTTTTTTTGTATGCAAGGAGGGAGTGACTGTTATAAATAAAATGGTTTGTTCAGCTCATTTGTGTTGTAATAATTGTCAAAAACAGAAGTATAATAGTAAATAAATATCGGTTCTGCATATCGGTTATCGGGTACATAAACATGCAAATAATCGGTATCGGTTATAAAAAATCAATATCGGTCGATCACTAGTCCATACATGTTATGGGTAGACTGGAAAAAGAATTTTGTGTTATTAATTATAACATAGATATACATTAAACTCTTTGATTTTAAAGGGTTAGTTTACCCAAAAATGAAATATCTGTCATTTAATTATTCACCCTCATGTTGTTCCAAACCCGTAAGACCTTTGTTCATCTTCAGAACACAAATTAAGATATTTTTGATAAAATCCGATGGCTCAGTGAGGCCTGCATTGCCAACAAAACAATTAACACGTTCAGATACCCAGAAAGGTAGTAAAGACATATTTAAAACATGTGACTACTGTGGTTCAACCTAAATGTTATGAAGCGATAAGAATACTTTTTGTGACTTTATTCAACAATATCTAGTGATTGGCGATTTCAAAACACTGCTTTATGAAGATTCAAAGCTTTGCGACTCTTTTGATTCGAATCAGTGGTTCGGAGCGTGTATCAAATTGCCAAAGTCACGTGATTTCAGTAAACGAGGCTTTGTTACGTCATAAGTGTTTCGAAATGTTTTGAAATTTCAATAGTTCACGTGACTTTGGCAGTTTGATACACGCTCCGAACCACTGATTCGAATCAAAAGAGTCGCAAAGCTTTGAATCTTCATAAAGCAGTGTTTTGAAATCGCCCATCACTAGATATTGTTGAATAAAGTCGTTATTTAAGTATAAGTATTCTCAACACTTCATAACATTAAAGTTGAACCACTATAGTCTTTTAAATGTCTTTAGTAGCTTTCTCGGCATCTGAAAGTGTTAATTGTCTTGCTGTCAATGCAGGTCTCACTGAGTCATCGGATTTTATCAAAAATATCTTAATTTGTGTTCCGAAGATGAACGAAGGTCTTACAGGTGTGGAACAACATGAGGGTGAGTATTTAATGACAGAAATTTCATTTTTGGGTGAACTAACCCTTTTAAAAGAGCAAGAGGATTCCTGTTTTCTATTATATTTACATTTTAAGATGTACAGCAATTTTAGTAGTGTTTTGAATCTGTAATGGAGCAAAACCATTTGTATATCAGGTGGGCAGTGTCTTCTGTGATGACTCGTCAAAACCAGATTCCCACAGCAGACGGAAGTCGGGTCACACTGGCCCTCATCCCTCTCTGGGACATGTGCAACCACACCAATGGCCTGGTGAGTCCGCAGCACTGCTGCAAAACCCATATAGAGCTACCCATCAAATCATTTATGGGTAGCAGAAGGTTTTTGCAGTTCAGTTCAGCCATTTAAATGTATGTATATATTCCTGCACGATATGGATGTTTACAGTGCTTTCACTTGTATTGCAATCCTGAAGTACAGAGGGGAAAAAACATTTACTTTTAAGGAATGCGGGAGCAAGGTCTAATGTGATTTTTCGGTAGATTATGCCTTCATCCCAAGGGATCTTTTATATTTATTTTGGATAATTTGTCTTTGATTGTGCTCAGCAGCTCTTGCCACAGAGCAATATATCGCCTCCGTTCATATGACTGTAATGCACTTATATCTTAAAATGAAGTTTTGTTTCAAATTATCATGTGCACTGAAAATCACGGTCATTAAAATGTGTAATGAAATGTTTTTCTGGTAATCCCCTGGTTAAGGTTTAATAAAAACATATTGTATGTTTGGTAGCAGTGTTTTTCATACAATTTACTCAGTTTATTTGATTTAGTTGATTTTTCTGAAGATTTTGAGAGATTTAATGGTGAAGGATTGTATTTGTTAAGGGTGAGAAATTTTAGTAAGTTGGCTCTATAACCATTAATTAGTGCCATTAATTTGTAGTTTTGTCCTGTTGATTTGTTTCATTTTATCTTTTTCCCACCCACAGAAGTATTTCATGAAATAGCCTTGCAGTTTTGGTTCCTAATTGTTTGTATTTAACATTTAAAGATTCTTGTTATTCTTTAAAAATAATTAAAGATTTAAAAGAAGAATTAAAGATAAATGATTAAAGATTATTTGTATTTAACACATTTTATACATTTTAAAGTAGGGAAAAACCCAGAAAGGTACAGGTTGTTAGTTGACTCGAGTTCTGTTTTACACCTGATATTAATTATATCTGTCTCCAGTGATCTGGTAACAAATGGACTGTGAAGGTGTAAACGTGGTCGAAAATGTTTTTATCACTCAAATTACATTCAGGGAGCACATTTCATTTGTAGTTTAAGCACTAATGGGTTTTTATGTATTTATTCCATTCAACGCTTAAGCATAATTCCCTACAAAAAGCAGTAACAATGCCAACACTGGAACTGAGAAAAGTTAAAAATGAATTTTCCATTTGTTCATGTGAAATATCATTTTGTGTTTGTGGTCTCATATTTCTTATCCATGTTAAAAACATTTTTTGGATCCATTGATTATTAGAAAGTTCAGAAGAACTGCTTTTATTGTAAAATAATTTTTTGTAAAGATGTGAAAGTCTTTACTGACACTTTTGATCAATTTAATGCATCCTTGCTGAAAAAAGTATTCATTTCTTTTTAAAAGATATATATATATACACTAGGGGTTGCATGACTGATTTCTGCTAGTCGATTTCTTATCAAAACAATACTCGAGTTACTCGACTACTCGTGGTTCGTGCTACTGTAAATGAAGACATGAAATAGTTCTTATCAGTAAATGTTTATTAATTCATAGCCTAATGCAACAATTATAAGTAAACTCTCAAAACATGATAATTATGACATTACATATTTTAATTTTCATGTAACAGAGTAAAGCCAAATAAACCCGCGATAACCCGGGTTGTGTCAACAGACGATGATCATGTATCAACAATAGCCAGAGATATTGTCAAAAGCATAAAATATTGGCAATATTAAGAGGATTTGGTGTTTGCAATTAATGAAGGTCTTCTAATCTATTATTATTACTATTAGATTAAGCTACTTTTATTATTAAATAATATTAATAAATTTGCCCCGCAATAATTTCATAGCGCATCACCACATAACTGACGTGCTGTAAGGATAATAAAAGATTAGGCTATTAGCTCCTCTTTGAAAATGTTTTAAATTTATAGGCCTATAATTAAAATTATTAATAGTCTATAATATTGACTGCAGTCATCAATGAAAATTAAGAGCTACTTCAAGCACTGACAACTGACAAAAATACAACCTGTTTAACACAAAATACTATTAGTCTCATTTGTTTCACTATATGTATGGCCACAAGAGAGATAATGGAATAAATTAAGACCATTATATACGGTTATCAGCATATTATGTTGAAATTCGTCTCTGAGAGAATATGCTCCGTTAATGCAGCATCAGGCAGCTCCGTCACTTTTTATTTTCACTTTGAATAGCCTACTAACCGAGGTTAAGCTTTCACCGGCATAACTCTTGTGCAAAGTTTGCACGTTGCTTCTTGTGTGTAATATCCATTGGCTCCCCTTTTTGGTTTAAAACGGACATATTTACAATATTGTGACGTATCTCTCTTTTTTTAATTCATTTATGGTTAATGCACGCTCAAGTAGTCGATTGTTTCTGACAGCGCCGACTAGTGGTTGAAGTAGTCGATCTCTCGACTACTCGAGTAGTCGATGCAAGCCCTAATATACACAGATGTACGCATATAGCTCATATATATACACACATATATATATATATATATATATATATACACACATACACACACATATAAAATATATATATATAAAATATATACAAAATATATACCTGAATCAGTATCTTGTATGAATATACCTCAAGAATACATGACGTGACTCAAATGTAACAAGACTTTTTCTGTTCTGCTCTAGATTACGACCGGCTACAATCTAGAGGATGACCGATGCGAATGCGTAGCTCTCAAAGACTACAAAGAGGGCGAACAGGTGAGTTTTACAACGCCGTCACAAGAGTTCAACCATCTTCAGGTCACAATTCGGATGATCATTGGTCTTTTACAGCAGAAATATGTTGGACAATTTCACATCTCTCCATGTGACTGACAAAAATCAGTGTGTGGATTTTGTGCCATGCACCGTCCACCTAATGCACTTGTACATTTTCAATTTCTATTCATGCACTCTCACCTCGTGCTATTGCTCTATGCTTGTGCGTCCGTGATGCATTTATCAGCCAGCGGCCATTACGAAGGCCCGGGGGTAATATCAGAGCAGAGGCATTCAGATCCAGCCATGGGGAGAGCGGATATGCGGGGCACACAGTGACAAGCCAGGTATACACCCCCTCTCTCTCCAGAATGTGAATTATTTGATAAGATTCGCAGAGACAGCCAGTGGAAGAAGAAAGAGAGTGCGGGGGCCAGCGTGTGGGACTCGGACAAGCGTTGGGGGGAGTAGGAGGGGCCGTTTCGGGAGTGTCGCTCCGTACAGAGCCGTTTGATCCCTGATTCCTGCTGCTGATTTCGCACTGGGCCGGAACTCGCTGTGGAGAGGCTGAGGACTGGATTGAACTGTGCTTCTCTTTCGCCCCTTTCTTTCTCTCTAGCACTATGTTTTATCTCTCTCTCTCACACACTCTCTCTCTGCACAGCAGTATCTGTAAATTTTGTGGATGTATTGTTGAGGGAAAGACGTGAACGATGTTTTGGAAGGCCGGTAGTTGTGGGAAGGAAGTACTAAAAGGTCTAAATTGCTACTGTGTATCCATTCCCATAGACCTGTGCGTCCAGGTGTCCATGTCTAAGCAATATGCCAATTATGCTTTATTGCAGTAATGTCGAATTACAGTGGTCTTCCCCTTTTTCCTCAGATCTACATATTCTATGGTACAAGATCCAATGCAGAGTTTGTGATCCACAACGGTTTCTTCTTTGAGGACAACGCACACGACCGTGTGAAAATTAAGCTGGGTGTGAGCAAGAGCGAGCGTTTGTATGCTATGAAGGCCGAGGTTCTGGCACGTGCAGGGATTCCTGCGTGAGTATCCTGTACAGAAATTACATCCAGCGCACATGTTGAAATTGGTAAAAAAAAATGTTTAGGGAAATGAAAGGGAGTTTTATTTTTTATTCTCTCAATAGCCTACGAAAGTAAAAAGTTAAATAATAAATGTTTATAATTTGGATATAAACACTGATATCTATAGAGTAAATCACCTTTTGAAAGTAACTTGACGCTTCAAATAAATATTGTATCAATTACATTGTTACACCAGTAGGTGGCGACTGTTAAAAATTTATTTTTCATTCAATCATTAATTCAAGAAATTCATCCAGTAATGAAACATGTGACGTCTTTTATGAGTGTCACTGAATTTATCTAAATTCTCTTAAAATTATTTATTTATTCTCTCAATAGCCTATAAAAGTAAAAAATAATAATTCATTCAAATTAATTAAATGCATATATTTTAAATGGACTGCAGCAACTAACATTTTGTCAGAACCTTTTAATTTACATGTTATTTTGTTTAATTGTCTGTTCAGAATCGTGGGAGAATTGATGTCTATTTAAAAAAAAAAAAAAAAAAAAAAAGTGATTCTCAATTTCCAGAGTCTTGCAGCTCATTGAGTAGAAACAGCATCATAACTTCATGTGATGAAACATGTTGTAAGAAGGAGGAGGAGACACCAACTCATTAATCGGGTACTCTTTAATTTCTGGGAAACAAACAAAACAAATATAAAATCAGCATTTGTTGTTATTATTATTATTATTTCAGAGAATTCTTATATTAGAAAAGAATCACATATTTAGATAGCAGTGTGTTTTTTTTTTGTTTTGTTTTTTATGGCAACACCATCAAATCAAAACATTTTATGAAATGATAAACATCTCATTTCAACCTTTTAAACCATTGTTTAAGAAAAGGGAAGAGTCAAAATTATTATATAGGCCTATTCTAGATGCATTATTATAAAATCATTTTGATTTTTAGAATGCACATTAGCTCAATTTCCCTTAAAACTGAATTCACCTTTAAATATGATTAATAATTGATTTTCAAAGCACTAAACTAAGAGGTCACCATCCAAAACATTCTACAGTTTTCCTTGACCTGAGGACAAATGTATTTAAAAGGTTTGTGTGACCTGTTAAATTCTGCATGTACTGTACCACATATCCAGTTTCCTATCCAGTGTATTTAATTTGGCCAAAATCAAATTTATTAATTTGTCATTTTCTCCAAGCCTAGATTCTGTTGAATGAACATGTTTGTGCCACACACAATTCATAAATGTTGTTCATTGACTTCATGTGCCTGACTTGATGCTTAAGAAATTGTTTGGAGAAAACATGAAATATGTGTAATGTTACAGATTATAGAAGAGTTTATATTTAAATTAATCTAAAAAGTCATTGAAATAAAAAAATAAAAACTAGAGTCCCCACCGTGAATCTCAACCATTTCCAGCCCTGATTATAACTATTTTCCAAGAGAATAGGAAGTTTAAATAGGCATTTAAAGACTTGTTACAAAAATTGGTAATCAAGTTTTAGTTTAATGAGAATTTTTGGTAACACTTTATTTTAGTGTCCTTGTTAAACGTTGCATGTAGTTACTGTCTTATGCATAATTACATACAATTAACCCTAAACCAAACCCTAATCCTAAACCTAACCCTATAGCAAGTACATGTAGTTAATTATTATTACTGAGTACTTGAATAATGAATAACTACACTGTAACATGGACTATTTAATAATAAAAACCAAAACTAAAAAAACACATTTTTTGGTAAATGTGTAAGATATTCTCATGTTAACATCCGATCCAGTCCTAGACATCTCAGTAGTGAGTTATACTGCTGCAAGAATCATCATCCAGGTGTAACATAATTACAGTCCTGTGAAACCTCTTCTATTGTGGTGTAATACTATCAGTGAACTTTCTTTCACACAGATCAATATCCTTGAAGTCTCAAAAACAAAATGCACACAGGCCCATATGAAATTACCTTTTGATTCAGGTCAGAGTCAAGATGCTTCTTTTCATCCTGCTATAAGTCAGACAGGAAGAGGCCATAGATATGCTCCAGTAATTAAACGGTAAATTATAAATGATTGAGAGTGTTTTTAAAAATGCATCAGGTTCGGTGGCCTCTCATCCCTTCAGATCAATCAGTTGTCATGCGACGGGGAGCAGCGCCTCGGTCTCTTGCAGGCAGGAGGCTTCCATTAGCACCTGCCCGTTCCGTTGGAGTTAATTGGGGTTTAATTTGAGAGAGGTGGGGGGGAAGTCAGTTGGTGTAACACCCAGCTTTGAACCCTCTCCGGTTCTTCTCCTCCTCAGGTCCAGTATCTTTGCCCTGCACTGCAGCGAGCCGCCCATATCTGCTCAGCTCCTGGCCTTCCTGCGTGTCTTCTGCATGACTGAAGGTAAGTATCTTTGTTTGTCCTGATACCATCAAGCCTGCCACTAAGGTACACCTGTGGGCCATAAAACAGGAAGTGAGATGCCTTATTCCATATGACATTCTTATACTAAACTAGATAGGACAACGGACCCTAAACAAGTGCCCCTCAGGTGTTTAATTGATCAAGACAGTGTGGCAGATGTGTGGAAGGACTGATCCAGAGACAGTGAAATATTTATTAGCATCCATGTAGAAGAAGTTTTTGTCATAAATCCCATAAAGCAAGGCCATGTCCTCTGGCAAGACCTCTTAAGTCTGAGCTGATACATTATTCAGAATTTTTATGTTAATTTTTAAACTAAGCGCAGCCCCTGTGCTGGGGGCTTCTATTTTACTGGTGTGACAGGATTCAGCGGTGTGCGCGTGCGAAGCACTCGTTCGGCAAGCCCTTTCATCTCGTTAGCAGCCGTGTAATCATACCTTACATAATCGTCGCAGATCAGACCTGCCAGCTCACTAGCACAGCAGATTACTCCCTTAACCAGAGAGGTGTGCATTTCTGATTGCAGAGGAACTCAGGGACTACCTGGTGGGCGATCACGCCATCAACAAGATCTTCACCCTGGGCAACACTGAATTCCCTGTCAGCTGGGAGAACGAAATCAAGCTGTGGACGTTCCTGGAAACACGGGCTGCGCTGCTTCTCAAAACCTACAAGACGAGCTCAGAGGTGCTGGAACAATGTCAACCAATTTTTTCACCCAAATATTCCTAAGCATCTTTAAGTTGTTTAAACATTTTAATCACATAGGGAACAAAGGTAGCATCATTCTAATATGCTAAGTTACGGCTCTAGAAACATTTCTTATTATCGGTTACACTTTATTTCAAAAGTACACTTTAGACATTCTACTAACTATATAAGTAACTTTGAAATACATGTCAACTAAAGCCCTATTTGGACGGGACTAGTTTTCATAGAGGATGTTAGAGAAATTTGTGTTTCACAGGCATACTTTGATTTTAATCCTGTCTTAATCTGCCATCTATGTTTTTTTTTTTGTTTGTTTTGTTTTTTTGTTTGTTTGTTTGTTTTTCCTCACACACCCTTGGTAAAAATTCCAGGACAAATTACCTGCTGTTTTTTGGGAAATTCAACAGTCCTCTGAGAAATCTATTCCTGTCCAGATGCTAATATGTGATTGCCGATATTGTATATTAACTAGGGCTGCCCCCTAATATTCCGCTAATCATTAGTCGACTAGAAAAGGCTTAGTCAACCAAAAATGTAGTGCTGGGCGGTATGACCAAAAATTTATATCATGGTATTTTTCAAAATTATATCCGTTTCACGGTATATGACGGTATTTTTTTCCCCCTATGCATGACCGGGCATTAGCCACATTTTCTACTGATCGAGAGAGAAAATACTGCAGTAGATTGACCTAGAATGCCCTGTTTTACTGTCATGATGATTGAATATTGTAGAAAAATTCAACCCTAGAGTTAATTCAGGTATACAAAGCCCCACAAAATGAGGCTGCCCCACAAAAACACAGTCCTGCAACACACTCATTACATGGTCATATTTTAATATTCATAGAGATAAAAAAAAAAAAAAAAAAAAGTTGAGCATTTTAAAAATCTAACCATATATAACAACAAACTGCCAAAACGAGGGAGAAACGCGTAAGAACATTTAAACTGTCTAAAGATATTTTCAGTACATTTAAGAGCACTACAGTCTCAAGTGACACATGCAAGTTTAACACAGAAAGAATAAAGCAGTTACATTTTTGCCCAGTCTATTTATTAACTTACATCGTCTTCTGTGTAGCAGAATAACCCATCGTGTCATCGCGGTCGTGATCAGACGTACAGTTTAATGTCTTTTGCATAACGTTACATTTCATTTGAAGAAGATGTGATGAAATATGTGCGCATACACGCTGCTGGTTCAGCAGCTCTCTCGCGCGCGCTGCGTGTAGTTTGAATGCGCGTGACAATCGCATGTGATATATCGCCCAGCCCTATGCTTTTGTAAAATAAAGAACAAACATAATGAGCTTTCTACCGTCTGGGTTTAAGCACGTAAAAAAATAAACCAAAACACAAGCCCGGTTTCACGGTTAAAACTAAGCCAGGATTAGGCCTTAGTTCAGTTAGGGCATTTAAGTAGCTTTTATAAACATGCCCTAGAAAAAACATTAACTGTTGTGCATCTTGAGACAAAACAATGGCACTGACATATTTTCACAAATTAAGATATTTTTGTTGAAATCCAATGGCTCAGTGAGTCCTTAATAGGGAGCAATGACACTTCCTCTCTCAAGATCCATTAATGTACTAAAAACATATTTAAATCAGTTCATGTGAGTACAGTGGTTCAATATTAACATTATAAAGCGATGAGAACACTTTTGGTGCACCAAAAAAAAACAAAATAATGACTTATTCAGTGATGGCCGATTTCAAAACACTGCTTCAGGAAGCTTCGGAGCGTTATGAATCTTCTGTGTCAAACCGTCAAACTGCTGAAATCATGTGACTTTGGCGCTCTGAACTGCTGATTCGACATGCTGATTCATAATGCTCCGAAGCTTCCTGAAGCAGTGTTTTGAAATTGACACTTTAGGGGCCCTTTCTTGACGATCTAAGTGCATGGTGCAAGTGTGCTTGTCCGAATCCTCTTTTACTAGTTTAACGATGGGGAAAATGGTCGGCTCACCCGGCGCATGGTCTAAAAGGGTTGTCCCTGTTCTCTTAATGAGTAATAGGTGTGTTTTGGGCGTAACATGCAATAAACCAATCAGAATCTCATCTCCCATTCCCTTTAAAAGCCAGTAGCGCTAACCATGGCGGATTCGATATTTACATGGCGGAATTTGCAAGCGGAAAAACGGAAGAAAACATGCATCCGCATGTTGTCACATATTACTTTAAATAACAAAACAAATATTGCACCGTTGACTTTAGACCAGGTTTTTGAGTTGGTCAATGGCGCAGTCTGTTTCAGTTGCTTCAAAATAGTAACGCACCAACAATGCACCTGAACACACCTCGTTTTCAGACCAGCACACACAAATGGGTGCAAATGCATTTGCTATTTAAACAACGTGGTGCTGGACGTGCGTCGGGCTGAAACTATCAAAAAATACTTGCGTTGCACCTGGTGCCACATAGACTGTGGGTCTGTTTATAACCGTATAGAAAACTGCCGAAAATTTTGATACCTGATTTATTTATTTTTTATCCAGCAGTTAATTTGTCACTGATTGGTTAACAATAATGATCATGTTAGCCATTATTTTAAGATCGGCTGTTGTCTTGTTCAGGAGGATCGCTCCATGCTGGAGAAGCCCGACCTGTCCCTGCACTCCCGCATTGCTATAAAGCTACGGCTGGCAGAGAAAGAGATTCTGGAGCGTGCCGTGTCCTGCGGTCGGGCCAAGCGCCTGCACTTCCAGAAGCAGCTGGACGAAGGGACTCCGCTGCCATTGTACGAAGAAAGCGACATCGCCCTTTTGGAGAACGCAGACGCTAAACTCCCAATCATCCTGCGCAAACTGGAAGAAGAAGATGAACATGTTCAGGAGGAGATGACTCTGGCCCAAATCAAGCCAGACGCTGCCTGCCTGGACTCCTCCAAAAGCCCTGTTCTTAACGGACAGTGTAAAGATCTCAATGGTACTCAAGAGGATCCTCCAGAAAGTGATGCGGTGGCGAAAGGGAGCGAGTTTGAGAAGCACGACCTGAGTACCATACGAACTGAAGATGAACCAAGTGATGGTGGCAAATAGTCATGACCAGATTACGGTGGCAATCTTAGTTCCTGCTATTTATTTATTTTTGTTTAAGAGACTCACAAATAGGAGCAAAAGCTTTCTAAACAAAAAAGCAGAGGATTTCAGTTTAAATGTTTTTTTTTTTTGTTTGTTTGTTTGTTTTTTAATAAATGCAGCTTAAGTATGAGCGAGCTCAAGCTATAAAAAGCCTGTTTGTTTTATTTTTTGTTTCGTTTGAGTTTTTAATCAGTGCCACATTTGTTTTCTTTTGTAGTAGCTTCACTTGTGCTGCCAGAAAGGTTCCTGGTAACAAGGTGAGGAAGTAACCAATCATATGGACTCCTGTCTAGATGAAGGCTTGCTCGGACTTCACAAAATGAAAGAAAAAAAAAATATGTATATTGAAGACTTTAACATGGTAACGTTGCCAAGGATGTTTCTGTTTAGTCATCTAAAATGCTGACTTCTCTCTAACCAGCCGTTGCTGTAGATCATGCCAGAAACATGCTTGACGTTTAGTGGCACTTGACAATCATTACTCTTTTATGTTCTGACATTGATCTGGGAAGAGATCATCACTGCTGCACGCTAGTTACTTTACTCGCCTAAACAGTAAGGTTACTGATAAGACTTTAGTCCCAAAACAGTTTTGTTTTTCACACACTTCAGACACAGTCAGTGCGTTCTCAGAGTGAACATTAGTTCCGGTTTTGAATGTCGTAACCTGAACCTGAGGATAAGAGGTTTTTGGTGGTTGTACGGTTACTCTTTGCTGTGAATGTAATTCTAAGTTTGTGTGTTAAAACCATTCACTCTTCAGTATGGTATATATATACTGTATATTCATTTTAATTCTTATGTGCTAATGAGACAAATTTGCAGTTGGAGACTGATCTCGGAGGACTAACTTCTCTTATACTGGATCTTTGGGAAATCTTTTTATTTTTATTTTAACTGATTAAGTATTTTTATTTAAGTATTCACTGCAAACTTCTCTCACATTTGTCATTGAACTATTGTGGTCATCTTTAAGCCTTAAAGAATGTCATTTAGTTGGTTTCCAGATATAGAAATATTGATCCGGGATGAAGACCTTTTGCACTTACAGATGTGCACCTCCCACAAGGCAAAACTCTGTTCCTGTCAAACAACAAAACATTGGGGACTATTAATTAAAGGAATATTTCACCAAAAATGAAACTTCTACCATTATTCACTTACCCAAATGTTTCAAAAATCTGTATTTTGTTTTTGTTTTTTAGTGGACCTTGAATCTGCTTGTGATAACCAAGGGCTGCCACACCAAAAAAGCTTCATGAAAGTGGTCCATACATGCAGCTTGTGCACTATTTCATGTCTTCTGAAGCCATATGATAGCTTTGGGTAAGGAACAGACTGAAATTTAAATCATTATTCACTGATAATCTTGCATCTTTTCCTCACGCAGAACTATTGTATGGTTATTTTTGTTATTTTTTGGAGCTTTACCACTCTTGGTCACTATGAACTGTCAAAGAGATGCAGAACTAATTCTTCAAAACATTATTTCGAAATGAATAAGATCTGAGTTGCATTTTTTTATTTTTTTTATTTTATTTTTATAAATAATCTGATAATATAAATAGCAGAATTCTGGAATAGCATGAGGCTAAGTAAATAATGATGGCTCCATTTTGCTTTTTGGGTGAACATTGTTAAATCTTAAAGGGTTAGTTCACCCAAAAATGAAATTTCTGTCATTTAATTACTCGCCCTCATGTCGTTCCAAACCCGTAAGACCTTTGTTCATCTTCTGAATGCAAATTAAGATATTTTTGATGAAATCCAAGAGTGTTTTTTTTTTTATACAAAACAACGAAATTACCACATTCAAGATTCAGAAAAGTAGTAAAAACACTGTTAAAATAGTCAACGTGACTACAGTGGTTCAACCTTAATGTTATGAAGTGACAACAATACTTTTTGTGCAGAAAAACAAAACAAAAATAACTTAAATTCATCTCTCCCCTGTCACTCGTACGCATTTGACGCAGTGTACGCAGTTTAGCACTTCCGTGTTTATGTCTGAACGCCAACTCATTATTGGCCAACTCATACTCGGCCAATACCGAGTCAGCATTCTGACGTAGAACCTGGAAGCGCTGCAACGAAAACAGACAGGGGAGAGACTAATTTGATGAATAAAGTTTTTTTTTTTTTTTTTTTTTTTTTGTTCTTGCACACACAAAATATTTTCGTCGCTTCATAACATTAAGGTTGAACCACTGTAGTCACATGGACTATTTTAATGATGTCTTTACTACTTTTCTGGACCTTAAATGTGGTGATTTCATTTCTTTTTTTTATTGAGGATAAAAAAACAATGAATGAAGGAAGGTCTTGTGGGTTTGGACCGACAAAAGTGTGAGCACTTAATGACAGAAATTTCATTTTTTGGTGAATGAACCCTTTAAGAGTCTCTACCCAGTCACATGATCCATCTGTAGTGACTTGTATTAGGTGATGAGAAATTAATCGAAATATGCCCACAGTGTTTTGTTGTCCTATTGAAAGTGCATATATTGAAATTGAAACTGCATTACGTTTAAAGTGTTCTGCCCATAAACAGCGCTGTTCAATATACTGTTCAGAATGGTTTATTTTTGTTGAAAGATGTTTGAGTGTATGAAAGTCTGCCGATTGTTCTTGCTGCTTCTGTATATAGATTTATAGCTTTGGAAGGCTAACAGCTTTAATACACTTATTCTCAAATCTTTAACATGATCTAGCCATAAAGAAGACACACGGTGGACTCCTAGTACATCAGTACAACTGTATAGGTAAAAGCCATTAGAGTCTGTCTACAATGACAAGTCCAAGATTAAAGTTGTGTGCATTTTTCACCAGAATCAAAGAAGGTGGAGTGTGCTTTTCTTCAAATCTTTGACCTGTCTATCTGTCTTTAAGAGGGCCTTTTTTAAAAAAAAAAATCCATTAAGAGACATAAGGGCACTCGTCCATTGTCCTTTCATTCTTCGTTTCATTTGAAGGGGGAAAAAAGGTTTTATTTAATGTATTTTTTCATTCTTTGCCCCCCAAGCCCCATTACAAATTTATAAAAGAAACATTATCTTGAATCATTTAATTCGGGGCAATTAAATTTTGAAATTCCACATTCATTATTCATGGGCTTCAAGATAAAACCCCTTTAATCCTTGAATAGATTATTATAATGGGCGATAGTGTGGGCAGTGGTAAACTCGGGCAGCCCTGCACATGTCCGGTATTGTTAGTATTCCTCTTGTCAGGGCTGAGAGCAGAAGTGCATGGAGCTCCCTTTGGCCTGGGACCATGCCACCAAAGTAATTCTGCCTATGAATAATATACAGCACTTCTATTAATATAGAATGCCGTCAGGCCCTGGGCGGAGGGCCCATTGTCATGCAAGTATTTACCAATACATGTGCCATACTTGAGAGAGGGGGGGCTTTTTTCTAAGGTTGAGAGGTCACATTTACATCCACGTTAAGTGGTGGAGGCCCGACCGGTACTATTGACATGAAGCGATGACTTTTTAAGTTGCATGCTTAAAAATAAATGGTTCAGAAAGGGTTTTACAGCCTGATGACATGGAAAAACCATTGTTTTCAGAAGACAATGCAGTCCAAAGTTTGAGACTACTAGTGAAAGTTGAGTTAAAAGTTAGTCAAATTAATTTTTTGGGACTTCAACATGCTTTTAAACCGCAGATCATGTAAGAATAGATAATCAAGTTCTCCAGGATAATTTGAGATGGTCAAAAAGAGCATCTTGTGTTTCATTGGAAGCAAGAACATCTGACCATCTGTAAACAGTCACATGATCAATGTCACAATTGACTTTGATTAGTGATGTAGCAATAGAGCAGAATATTTTATGACATTTTTACTCCAGATTCAAGGTGTAAATAATAAAACAGCCTCAGTTTTGGACACCACTGGTGCTTCAAAGAAGCCAGAAGTGCTTAATTTCTCCCGTTATTCAAAACGAATAATATAACTTTTTAAACCTCAAAAATAAGCATGTAGCTACTCAATAGCCAAAATACAAGAAAAATAGTTTGTGATGAGGAGGTTCTTTGATAACAGTGTTGTAGTAGCCTACTGTTGTTGGTCCCAAATCTGTCTCAAGTCCATAACCTTATTTTCATGGTCATTTGGACTGTCTTGACTCATACTTGACCCTCTTTTAATCTCAGGTTTAACTCTGAGGTCCTGTTTCCACCTGGTATTAAGATGCGTTTTGGTCGATCTAACCACAAGTAGATGAGGGAGACACATTCCCGTTTACACCTGGTATGTTTCATCCATCTCTTTTGTCCACTTCTGTTCTCATTTATTCAAGGGAAGGGTCTATGGGTGGTATAAATGTATGTGTTTTTCTGATCCTTCAGTCTAATGGACAAAATAAGCTTGTGCAATTTACATATGAACATGCCTGAAGATGACAGAAAAACATATGGAGGGCGTCAGCTTTCATTTCTGCCCTGAGAGCCGCAAGACCATGGCAAATGCACTGAGTGTGTGTTAGAAATCATGAATGGCGAGAGAACGTTGTGCTTGGTATGTTTTCCGTCTTCAACCCAAACTTGGATCTTGGGTCAGTAGGCGGAGAGTATATAGGTGGTCTTTTGGGGTTGTTCGAACGCAGTCAGGTCGAATGTGTTTTCGACTACTTCTGGAAGTGGTCGAAAATGGACAAGCTAAAAACATTTTAGACTCCGTTTACACCTGTGTTTAGCATTATCCACTTGTGATCTGATTGACCAAAATGCATCATAATACCATGTGGAAACAGGGCCTTACTTAACCTGCCATCCTCGGCCTGTACTCAAATCAGCTGGTCTCGACTACAACACTGGTTTCTAACACCATTGTTTTATAAGAGTGTGGGTAAAATTCTGTTATAGTTCCCAGCAGTTAATGCACATTGGGAAAGTTGTCTCATGAAAGCTTTCTGCATGCAGTGAGATCTGACTCTTAAGCTATTCAGGTCTTCTAATGCTAAACCAGTGTCTGAGATCTTGTTGCTTTGTCGACTAGCGTGTTTCTTGAGAAGAGCAGCTCTACAGTTAGTTCACGCACCACCTCCCTTGAATTGAGGATTATTGGTACCTTGTACTTCACTACCCGTGGGAAGATCCCCTGATTTGTAAATTAAGCGTTAGGCTGCCTCTGCAAACAGTTTAGGTACATGAGACGTTAGGTGGTGGGAAATGGTCTCTAGTTGAACTTGAGGTGAAGGCTACGCAGGTGAGAGATAGCAATTTTGTTCTTGTATGAGAATACTTCAGACTGCATGACTTCCGGTCTGTGGTTTCTCAGCTCGGGCTTAGTTAAGATGATGCATGGCTGGAAAGTGTTAACGGTCGTATTTATAAAGTGCCCTTGAACAATCACAGAGTAACCGTCTTGTGTTCTCCCACCCTTTAAAGTGGTCACTGTTTTTTTTTCTTTTTTTGTCCTCTGAAGTGAAGTGTAACTTCATGTAGTAGCTGCGGCTTCTTCTGACCACAGAACCAATTGCATGTTAAATAAATTATATTAGGGCTGTGTTTGTGTAAGTTTGTTTGTTTTTTGTTTTGGTTTTTTTTTTTTTGAGTATTTTTTTGTAGACGCATGCAGCTCAGTTTAAATGGCTAATGTGTCTTGCCTCCCAGAATAACAGCTATTTGATTTGAGGCACAACTGTAACAGAGCTTTGTTTTTCAAGAGTCAGACTTGTCACCCTTAGTCTGTAGTGGCCTGTAATGCAAAGCATTTAGAGTCAGTTATTATAAATAAAACTGTTGGGAAGGATTTAATTTTATCTACTGGGAATTGATTGGATTGTGAAAAGTGGTCTTTATATGACAGGTGGTTGAATAAGATTTTAACAGAAAAAGAAAGTAATTTAAGAGCCAAAGCAAGTTATTACACTTTGATAAAAGATTCTTTTTTATGGAATATTGCAGTGAAGCTTTAATGCTGAAGTATTATTTATAGCAACCAAAGGAAATTGTTACTGTTATCAAATGACTAAAAACAAAAACAAAGCCATTGGTCGGCTTGACATTCCTGCCCCAAACTCTATCAATGGAATCAATGCTGATAGAAAGGGCTGCTCAAACTTGTCTCAAAAAAGTTGGCACGGTGGCAACAAATGGCTGAAAAAGCAATAAATTTTGAAAAGATTCAGCTGGGAGAAAATCTAGCAACTAATATCAGGTCTGTAACATGATTAGCTATAAAAGGGATGTTTTAGACAGGCAGTCTCTCAGAAGTAAAGATGGGCAGATGCTCTCCAATCTGTGAAAGATTGTGTAAAAAGATTGTGGAATATTTTAAAAACAATGTTCCTCACGGTCAAATTGCAAAGGTTTTGTAAATGTCATCATTTACAGTACATCATCAAAAGATTCAAAGAGACTGCAGAAATCTCTGTGCATAAGGGACAAGGCTGAAGGCCTTTATTGGATGCCTGTGGTCTTCGGGCCCTCAGACGACACTGCATCACTCATCGGCATGATTGTGTCAATGACATTACTAAATGGGCCCAAGGATAATTCCAGAAACTACTGTCAGTAAACCCAATCCGCCGTGCCATCTGCAGATGCCAACTAAAGCTCTTATTATGCAAAAAGGAAGCCATATATGAACATGGTCCAGAAGCGCCATCATGTCCTGTGGGCCAAGGCTCATTTAAAATGGACTATTTAGTAGAAAAGTGTTCTATTGTCAGACGAGTCCATATTTGACATTCTTGTTGGACATTCTTATTCAAATTTCAAAAATGTCCCAACATTTCCAGAATTCGGGTTGTATATTAAAGGGATAGTTCACCCAAAAATGAAAATTTGATGTTTATCTGCTTACCCCCAGTGCATCCAAGATGTAGAGGACTTTTTTTCTTCAGTCGAACGCAAATTATGATTTTTAACTGCAACCGCTGCCGTCTGTCAGTCAAATAATAGCAGTGATTGGGAACTTGAACAATAAGAGTCGAAAAAACTTCCATAGACAAATCTAAATTAAACCCTGCGGCTCGTGACGGCACATTGATGTCCTAAGACACGAAACGGTCAGTTTGTGCGAGAAACCGAACAGTATTTATATAATTTTTTACCTTTAATACACCACTATGTCCAACTTCGTTCAGCTTCCGGTTAGTGAGGTCTGATCGCGCTCTGACAACGGAAGTGATGTCTCGCGCTCATTGAAGTATATGGGCGAGACATCACTTCCGTCATCACAACGCGTTTTTTGACCTCACTAACAGGAAGCTGAACGAAGTTGGACATAGTGGTGTATTAGAGGTAAAAATTATATAAATAATGTTCGGTTTCTCGCACAAACCGATCGTTTTGTGTCTTAGAACATTAATGTGTCGTCACGAGCCGCAGGTTTTAATTTTGATTTGTCAAAGCAAGTTTTATTTACTGTTATAGTTGAAGTTCCCATCTACTGCTATTATTTGACTGACAGACGGCAGCGGTTGCAGTTAAAAATCATAATTTGCGTTCGACTGAAGAAAAAAAGTCACCTACATCTGCACTGGGGGTAAGCAGATAAACATCAAATTTTCATTTTTGGGTGAACTACCCCTTTAAAGGGCACCTATTATGCAGAATTCACTTTTACATGGTGTTGAACATAACATAAATGTGTGTTGGCAGTGTGTGTACACAACCACCCTGTAATGATAAAAAATACCACCCACTCCTTTTTTCTTTTTCTTTTTTTATTCCCATAAATCATAAGCAGTGTCTCAGAACAAGCTGTTTGCAGATTCTGGGTTAAAGTGACATCACTATGTACAGGCCCCGCCCACGACTGCTGATGGAATCTGCTGTATTAGCTAGTTGTAAACAGTCTGCCATTTTCTCTAGCCTTGAGCAGCTGTTGCCACTCGTAAGTGATTGAGTTGTTTTGTTGTTGGATGTAAGATTGAACATTTTATTTTTGAAGGGAATGCACCCCCATATTCCATAAATTCGTTTATATCTGCACGAATCATTTTACACCAGACTGCTTTGTGAACAAATGCCAATACAAAGGGACAATACAAAACACAGGTTTTGCTAAATTGTTACTCAAGGATGTTACTCATCACTACCAACTGTTCGTGATCCAGCTTACAGTCTCCAGAGTGGCACTGTATACGGCAGTAATTAAAAGGAGAGCACGCACTTTATCATAATTCATCAGAGTTGATTTACAGATATAAAGTTTACCAGTTTATAAAGCACCCCCCAAAAAGGCATAAGGTCTGTATGTATACATTTGTTTACTTATAATTGTAATGAGTGTTTCTGTGTAATTCACTGTGTATGTTGATGATAATGCAAGGGAGACAGAGTTTATCACTTTGTTTTTTTAAGCTTTTGCTGTGATTTATGGATTGAAAACGGGTGCTTTTTGTTTTGTGTGAAGTATAATAAACATCATAAAAAGTTTTGGCCATAAAAGCAAGATGACAACATAAGTTATAACCATCTCCATGCAGCATATAATCAATGGCTCTGTAAGCATTGTCCGAATCTGTTTCAGACTGAACACTTACTAACCATTTCTTACATTATTAGTGCATCCCGACTCCTGACACCGGAGAATGAGCTCTTGAAACTCCGCCCTCTTAGGCCGGGAGCAGCAGCTTATTTGCATTTAAAGGGACACACACTAAAACGGTGCGTTTTAGCTCACCCTGCAAAAGTGGCAATTTTAACATGCTATAAAACATTATCTGTTGGGTATTTTGAGCTAAACTTCACATACACACTATGGGGATGTTGGAGACTTATTTTAAGTCTTGTAAAAAGGGGTATAATAGGTGCCCTTTAAAAACACACACACACACTTGAATGTCTAAGACAACTGCCAGATCGCTCTTTGTTTTGAGCAAGTGTGCCCTTAAAGCAGATGTGGTGCTTATAATGGAAGTAGCTATTCATAATTGAAGAGGCAGGACTGAAGGTCTGGGGATGAGACATCAGGCCTGGCCTGGCGTGACCGGCCCATACCACTTTCAACCCTTGCTCTTTATGGAACTGGCATGTGGAAGGAGGAGTGGTTGAGTCCATGAAGAGAAGTGTGAAGAAAATGTTCGTACATGCACTTTTTTCCTAAGCGAATTAGTTTTGATTCTTCCTCATGCTGTAGCTCTGAATATGCTGTTTAAGATTTTAATGGCTGAACTGATACCAATATTAGCGTATTTTCCTCTGAGTTAACATATGCAATAGTACCCTGTGGTCACACTGAAACTCGGCTATGAGTTGAGTTATGAGCCAGTGCCTGGTTCACCATCTGTTAGCCCTGCTTTAAATCAAACTTTTAAAAGCACTTGTTTGTGAGATGCTTGGGTAAATATTTGCTAGACCAAAAACAGCTAATTAAAAGTCTTTCCTTTTTGCCATCACAAGGACAACACACACATACAGCTCGCCCAAAACAAGCCCTTTGCTCTGTACTGGCCCCAAACGTCCTGCTTGAAAGTAACAGAAGTTCAAGCTGCTTTCATATTCCTTTTCAGCAAGCAATATTTAATTTTTAATCCTATTTAAGCCAACTGGAAATAGTATTTTGCAACAGTGAAACCACAGCATGTATAATTGATGTCTTGTCTTAGCTAATGCAGTGGGAATGTTTAGCAGCCGAAGGAGGGAGAGAGTGATGCATTGAGGAGCCCCTGGGCACTGGTGGAGGCCGCTCCACTATCCAGACGGAGAAAATGGGCCCGTGCTGCAGATCTCCTCGCAAATGCAAATGGCATGCAGATAAGAAGCCATAAATCCATTGTGTGTGACGTTCCCAGTGCCGGCACTTTCCTGTAGTGCTCGCCTGTGACATGCATACGCAGACTGACCTCTCGCCACTGGAACAGAGAAGGGGCCCCACCGGAAATGATGGTTATATATTTGGATGGGCAGTTGACATGACATGCAATTTTACTGTCCTCGATGAAAAAGGCAGGTCATTTTTTATTACCTTGTATTTAATCATTTAGCTAGACAGCAAAAATTGATTTTGCCTGTAAAGCAAAAAAAAGCAAAAAATAACATTTAAAAATTATTTAAATAGTATTAGTAGAATTACATTTAGAATGTGTGTGTGTGTGTGTGTGTTATATAAGTGTATTATATAAAATTGATCATTCATTTATATATAGGGACATAACACACTCAGTTTCTGCCAATCTCATGTTAAAGGTTTAGTTCACCCAAAAATGAAAATAATGTCATTTATTACTCACCCTCATGCCGTTCCACATGCGTAAGACCTTCGTTCATCTTTGGAACACAAATTAAGATATTTTTAAGATAAGGCATGCATAGCCAGCAATGACATTTCCTCACTCAAGATCCATTAATGTACTAAAACATATTTAAATCAGTTCATGTGAGTACAGTGGTTCAATATTAATATTATAAAGTGATGAGAATATTTTTGGTGTGCCAAAAAAACAAAATAACAACTTATTTAGTGATGGCCGATTTCAAAACACTGCTTCATGAAGATTCGGAGTGTTATGATTCTTCTGTGTCGAATCATGATTCAGAACCAGTGTCAAACTGAACTGCTGAAATCACGTGACTTTGGCGCTCCGAACTGCTGATTCGACACGCTGATTCATTTTGTTTGGAAAAACAAACTGCATCCACTGTTCCCTTAACGCTGGGTTCTTTGGGAAGCTGAACAAGGTTATTTTTCCCTCACAACCAAAAACACACTTCTCTGGTGGCATTGTTGATTTTGTGGTCTAAAAACAAAATGACAAATCTTTCTCGAGCAAGTCCTGTGCAGTGCACTCTTCCGGGAGAAGTGCCCTTTCAAGGGATTCCCCCCTTTATGATGTCATACAGGGCCATACTCGAAAAAAAAAAAAAAAAAACTTTCTGAAACTTATACAAACCCTGAAGGAGTGTATTTGGCACAGAAATACTCTCATACATTTAACTCATTTTTTGAAACTTTGGCCATGTTTAGCATGAGAATCCAATTCTTTGTTTTGTTTTACAGTGTAAATAAGTCAGAATGCATGAAATAGCATTAGACATCCCCTTTAAAAAAACAATTGTTTTGTGGAGCAAATCTGTCCTTCAGTCTGATTAAGCATTAAATAAGTTACAAGCATTACATATTTGGGTGGGTGCATGGGCCTTCATTGCCAGCAAGACAATTAACACTTTCAATGCCCAGAAAGCTACTAAAAACATATTTAAAACAGTTGATATGACTAAAGTGGTTCAACCTAAATGTTATGAAGCGAATGGTGTCAAATCAGTGGTTCGGAGCGTATCAAACTGCCAAAGTCAGACCCCCCCCCCAGTGGTAAACCATTGAAATTTCGAAACACTTATGACGTAACAAAGCCTTGTTTACTGAATTCACGTGACTTTGGTACCGTTTGATACACGCTCCGAACCACTTATTTTAGTAGCTTTCTGGGCATTGAAAGTGTTAATTGTCTTGCTGGCAATGCAGGCCTCAGTGAGGCATCGGATTTTATGAAAAATATCATCATTTGTTTTTCCGAAGATGAACGAAGGTCTTACGGGTGTGGAACGTCATGAGGGTAAGTAATTAATGACAGAATTTTTGGATGAACTAACCCTTTAAAGTCTTTGACAACCAAATACAATCATGTATTTTGTAATTTATATAATTCAGTATTATGTCATGTCGTAAGTTATATATAAAAAAAATAAATAAATATATATATGACATGGGGAGACCAGGTATGGTTGTAACATGGGGAGAGTTGTAAGACCGAGGCTGCGTTCCAGTTCGGTTTTTAAATGCCCTTCCCTCGCTAACTTCACTCGGTCTCGTTAGGCTTGTTCGACTTGATGCAGCGCCGCACAGACCGATCGGCGGCTGACTTAAAGCAGTGCATGCCGGTTAGAAATTTTGTCCGACTTGAGACAGCGCCGACGCCATGTGACTGTGACGTATGGCTTCAAAGTACCGCGAGAGCGATTCGAGATCAGCCGCCTGAGGCAGCCAGCGCAGTTTCTCGAGAGGAGCTGCACGAGCGCTGATGACGACACAGCTGTTTCATGATTGGCCGGATTCACCGCATGACAACGATCACGTGTGTTTCGTGTTTATTGTCACGTCTTCAGCTCCACTAATGCTCAAAAATCTGTTTTTATAACAGTTAAAGCTCTTTTCATGTAGTCGCGATGTTGTATTGTGTCATGTTTATCAAAATAAAACGGATAAAAAACAAAGACCCCACTACATTGTTATTTAAATAACATATGCTTATGTTGAACTTATTCTTGTAAAAACAGACGCTGTAAGCAGTACATAAAGTTTTGAATGAAAAGGTCTCTGAAACATCAGTGTATTAGTCAAATATTGCATTTATTTCACTTCAGCTGTGATAAAGTATGCAAACGCAGCGTGAGCGTCATTACGAGAAGCAGAAAGTGTCCGACTTCACGTCTCCGTTTTCAGCTCCTCCCCGCCTGCACGCGGCTACTCTCGCCGATCGGTTGCATCCAGCCGCAGCCGATGTCGAACACACCTGTTGACTCGGATGTACGTCATTGCTTACGTTGCACGAGTGCCCACTTCTGGCGGAACCTTTGTATGGGCTGAACTGGAACGTCCTAAGCCCTTGATCACTTGGAATCCGCAATGGAGCTGATTTATTATTTATTTTTTCCCCTTACAAAATTGTTTAATACAGCATTCTATATGTATATATGTGTGTTTTAAATGTTTAAAAAATAATCAATATATCATAGAGTTGTTTGTGGTGGGGTAAAGTAAACGCGATATGCGGCGACGTCACAATCGTGTTGTATTGTGGGTTATGGAGCTGCCTGAAGTGTACATATGAAGTAGACTCGCTCCCTCGGTCAAAATCGAGGGAGCGAGGGTCTGTCCATATAAACTTCCCTCGTCCACTTCACGAAGTGGAACGCACTTCAAAATGGCGGCAGGGATTCCCCCGAGGGGAAGTGTTTAGGGAAGTTCGCGAGTGCGTGTCTAAAACCGAACTGGAACGCAGCCCAGATCCCATATTAGGGGTGTCACAATATACCAGTATTGACAATAACCGTGATAATCAAAGCATGAAATATCGACATCGTGTTAATTTAGGGTGTGACGATATACGGTATTGACGATAACCACAATATTTAAAATGAATAGGACGCTTATGATATCATGACATGTACGTTAACTTAAATACTGCAGCGCCAGTGGTTGAGCCTGGGTTGAGCTCTCAGGTGGCAGTATTCTTGGCTGAATTAAAAGAATTATATTTTTGCAGTAAAGTAGAGTAGGTTCTATATTTTTACATTTTAAATGTATTACTTTAAGTTATGTGTTGAATTCATGTTTATAAAAAAGACGCTGTAGACCGTGACGTCATATCACGACCGTTACAGCATCCGAAAAAATTTCGCACGTTCAAAGTCTAGTCTGACCGCTGACGCCTGTCAAACAAGAAGACGCAGCGCGCAGCTTTTCCGAACGGGAGAGTGAGAGGCTCTGTCTGCACCCGAAAAAAAGTAAAGTAAGCTCGAAGTATGGGAGTTTTTCGGCTCCTTAGACAGGCCAATCCGCAGGATTTGCCTGTCTACAGTCAGCCTCTTGCCCACCTCCATGTCCATCACCCTGCAGATTACGCTATTTTACAGAGAGTAAATTGCGATTATTTTACTAGTCATGGAATGGGAAATGTTATATTAACCTTTTAACAGCGATTTTCTGTGTTCACGTATTTAAATAAAGGCTGATTTTTAAGTAACGTTACCACGTTAATTTACTCGTCTTATTCAGCGTGATACAGTTATATGCCCTCAAAATTCAAGATACATGGGAATTTTTTGCCCCGACAATTTTTTTGTCATTATATCATATTATAAGATGTAGTTTTACAATATCACACGAGCAAAAGTGCCGTTTGTTTTTTTCTTTATTTCGCCAACGAAAATTTCAAAATGATGAACAGCAGAACAGAGCCCCGTGCAACAGAAATGTTTTTGTTATACTGACTGAATCCGGGTTTAGAACGAATTAATCCGAGCTTCGTTCCTGAATGGATCAGTCAAATCGACTCACTCACTCATTATGGCTGCGTCCGAAAACCTAGGTAACGTTAGCTGTCCTGCTGCCTCGCTATCTTATAAGAGAATGACTTGTACGGCAGCATTTGTGCATGAAGGTACCTCACGAAACTGATTTCGGACAGACTTCTGCAGCGTAACAGTTTAATGATCTACTACAGCAATATAGCGCGAGCTTTGGTGAGAACTAAACAAATATTTAATTACTACAGTAGTAATTTCTCGATAGAAATGATATCAAAATTGAAACATGTTGATCAAAATCGTACATTTATACACAAACTGAGCAGCAAACGCAACTTTCGGACGCCATCTTTATTTTTCTAGCTCAACTGTCACAGAATGGAAAGCACAGGATTGGCAGCATTTTCCAGTTTTCGGACGCAGACTAAAGGTGATGATACACGGGGCAACTTTTTGAGCAATGTTGCCGTCAACGGGCAACCTGATGAGACACAGGGCAACTAATTAGGGCAACAGACAGTTGGCAGCAACTAATCAGAGAGGAGCAAATCTATTGCCAACTCAATAAATACTTTATTATAAACACTTGTTAGGCACTTTATTTCAACTTTTCAAATATTTTCTTCATTTTTATTAAAAATAAATGCCTTTCCGATCTGATTTGTGACAGGAAAAGGTAGAAGAGCGAGTTCGGCAAAAGGCGGATTCGAACCGCGTCGATCGCATCAAAAGCTATTCTAATGTCAAACGCCCTACAGCCTACGCTACTACAGACATTTAAAAAAAATCCGTCTTTTTAGTATTTAACTGAAATCCTTCAATAGCTTCATTACAGCATATACACATTACTTTTGGACAGTTGTTGGTATTTTAAGCAATATATGAGGTAAATTCCCTGTTTTGGGTTGACGCATGACAACTTACTAGCGTAAAAAGATAAAAGTTCACACTCCTTTTCTCCACTGCCGCTGAGAGGCCGCCATCTTGTTTTAATTTTTTCTGAAATCTCCGAACCGGTCACGTGATCGGCTGCTAACATTCTGATTGGAGGATCTCAAAAAATTGCCCACGACCGATCTAACGTATCCAGATATATATATTTGTTGCTCATTCTCAGTGGAAAAAGTGCCCAAGCAACGTTGCTCGGCAACATTGCCCTGCAAAATTGCTCAAAAAGTTGCCCCGTGTATCATCACCTTAAGACTGACTAGCTAGCCTCTGTTTTGTTTGACAACACTTCGAATGTCAACAGGAAGTTACTCCACCCAGGATCGCTTAGAGCACCTTTAAAAAGTTAAAATTAGAAAAATGTATTTAAATATTGAATTAAATTTATGTAGACAAATTGTAAATGCTGTGTAAATATATTAATGCCACTTCTCATTCTGTGTCACCTCTGTATTGCAAAGAAGGATTTTGTTGATAATGATTTCATTTGATTGGTAACAGCCATAATGTATAAGCTACTGTGCTAGTATTAATTTTTATTTCTTCAGGTCTTAAAAAGCCTTAAATTTGACTTTAAAAAATCTGCAGCAACCCTGAAAGAGAAAAACTAAATAAACAAAGTAAAAATTATTTAGACTGATAATTTTCCCCCCCAAGGATTCTATAATATTGCGATATATCGATATCGTGATATTTCTTAGCCACAATAACCGTGGTGTGAAAAATCTAATATCATGAAATATCGTCCCATATGAATGGTTGCTAATTTTGTAAGGACACCCTGGCCTTACATCAAGAACTAATGGTTGCAAGCAAAAGCAAGTAAATGATGTATGGACACAACGCCATGTCTTGTGTGAACAGCCTATAACTGTTGGAAACAATTGCTAAATTCAGAAGCATGCTAGGATACCATTCGTGTTATCTTTATATGTCAGAAATAGTAAGAATAGTAGGCTACACTTCATCTAGAAGTTTTAAATATGATTTTTAATGAACTCATGAAGATAAACGTCATTTAAAAATACACATTTTCTCATATAAAGTCTACCCTAAAATATTGATGTTGAAAAAGAAAGTTAGTGTCCATGTCCATTTGTCTACACAGATATATCTGGACTAGATCTCCAACTTGCGGCCCATGGAAGGAGACGTCTACACCTATCTTTTCTGCCTCATTTCTTCATGCAGCTAGTGAATCTTCGCCTGCCACTGGTAATAGGGTAGGACCGTGCCCCAGAAACACAAAGAGGGGGGAGAGGGGAGAGCCTGACCGACCATACCACAGCTCGGCCATCCCCACAGAGTTGTTAATTCTCCTCGCCCTGTACCGGCACGAATGAGGGAAACATCATTCTCTATTCTCCCAGGTCAGAGTGGGAACAATTAAGTGTAGAGGGCGCGTGGAGTGCGCGGCGAGCCGGCCGACAGTTGATGAATGTGTGGGCAGGCTGCAAGTGACAATATGCAGACAAGCGAGATCATTTGCAAATGGATGCAGGGAGACACAGTGAGGGAGCAAGAGAGACGCAGTGGCACGGGGCAGAACAGGGGGGAGGGTTTAACCCTTTGCGGGTGTCGCTCTCAAGGAGAAAGAAGGAAAAACAGGACCAGGCCAGAAAATATCAATACGTTGGCCCAGCAATTTATTGAGGGTGTGAAATTCAATATGCACACCTAGACTTGTGATGTATCTTTTAAGGTGCAGAGAGCAACTAAAATAAATGAGATGGTCATGGATTGGTCAGGTTATTGGTTTTTTTACACCACAACATGGTTCATGTTCATTTTGCACCTTTCATGGTCTATAGCATTGATAGTTCATGTAAAAAGGACTTTTGTGGTGAAAATAACTCTATTTTCCACCAAAATACTGAAATAAAACTGTGGCAACTTGATATTAACCACCACTTTAATCAAAAAAAGAGATCTGTTTTAAAATCTTGAACCAATTTAGCTTTACAATAGTAACAAACAAGATTTCTATACATTTTCTGAAGTAGGCTGTATGTGAGTGGTACTTTCAAGTTCTGGTTAGCATTCTGCTATGTGGTTGCTAGAGCATTTAGGGTGGGTGCGAGGATATTCAGTACTCACAAACTAGATTTTTGTTTTAGTGGGACTTGACTTAGCATCAATCACCCACATAGCGGTGACTTTTGCTAAGATACTCTGAGTGGTTAGCATGCTGCTATGTTTTTAATGGATTTTGGGTGGTTACAAGGTATGCTAGGTGTTTGCTAGGATATTCAGTTCTCACAAACTAGATTTTTTACATTTTCTGACGAAAATGTGAGTGGGACTTGACCTTACAAGTCACTGCCATGATGCTAAAGTGTTATGAATGGTAGCTTAGATGCTATAAGTGGTTAGCATGCTGCCATGTGATTATTAGGTGGTTACATGGTGGTTTCTTAGAAAGTTCAGTACTCACAAGCTAGATTTTTATGTTTTCTGAAGATAATGAGTAGTACTTGTCTGTCAGCAGTTGTAAGTACAATTCTGCAGTGGTTAGCATGTAGCTGTGTTTTGGGTATTTACTACTGTTTACTTCCGTAAATCTCTAGATATTACTTCAGTCTCTCCTTAAATGTAAGTTTATTGGATTTTTCTTCCTTTGATTTATCACCTGCCAGTTGAATATTGTAGGTAAGATCGTTTAGAAAGGTATTAGCACACCTTTTCAACAAAAGGATTTGATGTATCATTCAAATGTATACATCATTCATGTATCATGTTTGTAGCACAAACAGTACAGCACAAGTTGGGCAACAAATGCCAACCTAGACCTGTGGCAAGCAAGAGAAGTTATTGTTGTGTAAGTTTATTCTCCAACTTTCATATATTATTTGTATTATGTGCGGTCAAAAGCAGTCAAGCAATGTCCCGTCTCTCTCTTAAGAGCGGCTGCTTATGTTGATGGGTAAAGGATGATTTGAATCAAATCAAAGTCCATTACTCCAACAGTGATGGAAAACGCAGCAGCGTTATCCAGTGTAATCTCACATTAATCATGCTCTCTCCTGATATGTTAATCCGACTGCATCTATATTTAATGCCGAGAAGACGTTCCCCTTGATACATCACTGAAGAGCTGTGGTAAATAGAGTGCTGTAGGGGTGTCAGAATATCCACACGGTTGACTCCTTGTGTGCTCCGAGCTCCGCTAATGAAAAAGAAAAGCCCTGTGCGTTACAGGGAAATGAGGCAGCACTGAATGACTACAGACAGTATTCAGCCCAGTCAAAGATGAAGCTCTACCTTTATTCATCTATCTTTTCATCCACCACCCCTTCCTTTTTGTTTCTCTGTGCACCTTCATAGAAAAAACACTCTGTCTATCATGACAGAACCCTCCCCCATGCAGTGACATTGGGCAATCAAATGAGGCTAGGTTTGAGTATCTATATGCATGCGGTGTGTGTGTTGAGATCTCCATATTAGGGTCTATGCACTGTAAGGCACCCGTCCTAGTGGTTTCCTCACCTCTCTGTGTCTTAATTGACCTCCAGGTGGAAAATGAGCTGTGGACAGCTGACTCCACGCCTTCACTTACCGATCTGACATGTAGATCAATCACGGTGTTGATCCTAATACCCTTAACAAGGTGTGTCTGGGACTCAGAGGACATGTCAGCCCACTACAGTGTCTCTCTGTCTCACTTGTACTCTTTGTGTCCTTTTACTGCAGCGCAGGTCCATGTTCACCTCATTATCTGCTTTGGATAGTACCAGTGCCAATATCAGTGGTCCACCATGGAAAACAAACAGGCCAGATCCTGAATGAAGATGTGTTAGAAATGTCAAAAATTTAAATGGACGTGCAGGGCCAAAAACTATTTTTTTGTCAAACCTGCCAAAACCATTTTTTTTTTTTTTTTTAACAGCCATGAAACAAAAACAGGCAGTCATGAGAAAAATCAATTCCTTTATTCCAATTTCGATGCCACGGTTAAAACTACTAGCTTAATTAATATCATTTTAATATTTTTAAAGACAAGTAAACTGTCAGTAATAGAATAAGAACAAATAATCAAATTACAAGCAATAGCACAAATACATATTATACAACAAAGATACAATGAATAAACAGTGCTTTTCATGCAGGTCTAACAGTAGTTTTTAGGTACAGAAATTTAAAAAAGTAAATAAATAACACAACATGACTATGTCATTCATATTCATTCACTATAAAACTGTTATTCATATCCTTTTTATAGTTCAAGAGCAGTGATTGATTTTTTTCCCCCCTTTGGTTAAAGGATTAGTTCACTTTCAAATTAAAATTTCTTGATAATTTACTCACCCCCATGTCATCCAAGATGTTCATGTCTTTCTTTCTTTAGTCAAAAAGAAATTAAGGTTTTTGATGAAAACATTCCAGGATTTTTCTCCATATAGTGGACTTCCAAATGGTTGAAGGTCAAAATTACAGTTTCAGTGCAGCTTTAAAGCATTCTGTACGATCCCAGATGAGGAATAAGGGTCTTATCTAGAGAAACAATCTGTCATTTTCTAAAAAAAAAAAATTAAATTATATACATTTTAACCATAAATGCTCATCTTGAACTAGCTCTCTTCTTCTTCTTCTCTATTTGAATTCCAGCAGTGTAGACGCTGCTAAGTGTATTACTGCCCTCCACAGGTCAAAGTTTGAACTAAATTGTCATATACAATATGCTAGTGCAAGTTTATAACAGTTAGTTCAAACTTTGACCTGTGGAGGGCAGTAACACACTTAGCAGTGTCTACACTGCCAGAATTCTAATAGAGAAGAAGAAGAGAGCTCAGTGCTTCCCACAGGTTTGAAATATACTTGCGGTGGTAGCCGGGCGAAAAATCCTCCTATTACCCACGGCAAAAAATGGTCTACTACATGTGACAAACAAATAATGTGTGATTTTTAACATTATTTTTATTTATTGAAATTAATTTTAATTACATAGCATATTACATTTAATTACATACTAATATTATGCATTATTATGCATTGTAAATTATGCAAAATTACAGCATTTAAATGGTTCACCTTTTCCTATGTTCTCCTTGCTGTCATATAGTGTCTCTCTCAGTGAATGGGACACAGATTTTACTAGTAAAATTTATATAATGAATAATATATGTGTCAAATAAAGTTCTTAGTCTTTTCTTCCTGTGGGGGAGACTACAATAATTTACTATGAATTAAATGGAAATCAAATTAAATACAATTTATTGTGTAACCAAAATACCAATAATGCCCAAAAGAAAAAAACTTAGCGTGTGAATTTCAATTATAAACAAGCCCGAAATACACCGGGACTCTTATTTTGAAATATCTGTACTATTGCAACCGTATAAAACATTTTATATAAAGGCCATGAAGTAGACTTTTTAATAATTCATAAACTTGAGTTCATTAGCAATTGCTTGGCATAAATCTGCGCTTTTCATTGATTGAGAATCACTTTGAAGCAGCCTGAAGCGCTGTTGCGCGAGCTTGTAGAACGTGCAACAGCACCCCCTTGTGACTTTGCAAAATGACTTTGCAAAATGACTTTGCACAGTTCTGACCCTATGGTTCTGACGCACACATAATGAGCAGGTACGAAACAACTAGTTAATTGACCGCGAATGGTTACATTATCTTGCGCGGACATAAAAGTATAAGAGGATAAAAATAATAAAAGCAAAAGCACTGGAGCTAGTTCAAGATGAGCATTTATAGTTAAAATGTATATAATTATTTTTTTTTTTTTTTAGAAAATGACTGATCGTTTCACTAGATAAGACCCTTATTCCTCGTCTGGTATCGTTTAAACCCCTTTGAAGCTGCACTGAAACTGTAATTTTGACCTTCAACCGTTTGGAGGCCTTTGAAGTCCACTATATGGAGAATAATCCTGAAATATTTTCATCAAAAACCTTAATTTCTCTTCGACTGAAGAAAGAGACATGAACATCTTGGATGACATGGGGGTGAGTAAATTATCAGGAAAATTTTAATTAGAAAGTGAACTAATGTTTTAACTTTAAAAATGCAGACAGCAGCAGGAGTATTGGGATTCTGTCTCTTTAATAGCGAATGCACGCACGAATCATGACTTTTCTTTCTCAACTGAAGACATACATGACTGTGTTTACAAGGATACTCACTGAGACAGCATTTTTTGACATAATTTTGTGTGAATTTGTATGTTCAAGCAAAGGAATGAATGAAGAGAGCTCAACTTGGTATTTGCTCGCTGTCTGAAGACGCATTCAGGGCGCGAAATTCGAATGTTTCGGACGTTGATCTTCCCCCAGCGTGCCATTTTGCGTTTTGTAGCGTTTTAATATTTACATTAGAAAGATATCACTTTTCGTCATGGTGCAGCACTGACCCGTCAACTGTCCCGAGTGACGGTCACGTTTGTTCACGTTCATGTTCTCTTAACATTGCATTGTTAGAATTCATAATGTTACCGGCCATCTGGCGATCTCATATAGCCTACTTGCCAGCACCGATTTTTACTCGCTTTTAGGCCTGGGAAGTAAGTCAGCTTACTATGTGTTTACAAAACAGAAGGAAAATTACAAGCTGAAATAAATTGTCCATGCAAGTGTCCTCCAGTGCTTTATGCTGATCAGAAAGGTGATGATTCAGACTTAATTTCATCCATACATACTGTACCTTGTGGGCTGCTGGTAACAACGTCGAGAAATATTACAAATCAGCTATGAATTTATTCCTTTTATTTATACACACACACACAAAAAAACCCAATATTGATATATTATGTGTGTTTTCACTGCAAAAAGTCTTAAACACTCAATAAGGTAAGTACAAGCAAATGATTTTGCTAGTGAAACAACAAACCACAAAGTGTAGGCTAACTAAGCAAGTATATGTTTTTAATTATTTAATTTTTTTTTTTGTTTCTTACCATAAACATTTAATGTTAGATTTGTTTGGTTCTTTTTTTGTTTGTAGCGTCCTTATTTAATTAATAATTGTAATATTCAGCTCCTAATGTTAACATTTGTAAGGCTGCTAGCTACTGACTGAGGTTTAAGAGTGGGACCAAATACATCAAATGTCAAAATAGCAAGATATCTGAAAAATATGATGTTTTCAACTAGTTGTTTCGCATTCAGAGCACCTTTTTAGAAGTGTATCAATCTATTGCAACATGTATTTTTTTTCCTATCACTTTAATCAGATGCAATAACAGACATAGGCCTAATCGTTAAACATCAGCGATTGGCTCCACAGTTTTAATTACCGCCATTGTTCGGAACTCCTCATCTGTATATTCAAACAAATGTGTCTTTATTAGAGAAAATGATGTGAGGAGAGCACCACATTTGTCCCACCGAATCCTGTCGAAGCGCAAAAATTTATCAACGTGAAATCAAATTAGACTGGGACAAACTAATATGACATTTCATTTTTATGAATAATTACTGCTTCAAAAAGTCCCTTGCGGCCTCCCCTGAAGGAGATCAAACTTTTAATGCTCTTAAAATTGTCTGCCATAATTTATTTATGGCATTTTATATACTTTGTTGCCTCAAGATCCCTTGAAAATACTTCATTGTATCTGGTGCAGCTCTCCCATAATAGAATTCTGGCTCATGTCACACCGAAAGTGATAGAGAGTATGTTGTGTTGTTTTCACTGCACACATTTCTGTAATAAAAGAATAACATTTCTGTGCTGGGGAAAACGAATTTTGTCTTTTGTGAGATCAATATATGACTGCATGAAGAAACATAAAGAGAAGAGAAAGAGAAAATGGATGTCTTAGTTCCGGTATGTGGCTTTGAGGACCTTGGCTTGTCTTCAAACTCGTGTTCTTTCTCTGGAGAGAACTTACACATTAAAAGTCATGCTCTCTTTTAGGTGGATACTATGACCGCTAGACCAGCATGCCCTCTGCGATCTAACAAATGCAACCTGGTGAAAGAACTGCTCAAGAGACCAGTGTCACCAATGCCAATCACAGGGCCTCTGCGGGAACTGTACAGACAAGACAGGTGAGATGTTGTTACACCATTCACATTTTGTAAAATGGTCCTGACATCAGCGTTTCTCACTTTCACGCTTTTCTTCAGCTGTTTATTCAAGTACTTGACCCAAAAGAATGTATCATATGACAAAATGGGTGTAGAATATGTCTGATGCAAAGAGAGTAGTGTAAGGAGCTTTGTAGAGACTGCTGGGGTAGTTTCAGTGTCAGATAAAACGCTGTCGGTCTGATCTGATCTGCACACAATTTCAGGTTCAAAGGTCATATAAGGCTACACTCATGGCTCATGGCATTGCAATTTTTTTACAAAAATATTGTTGTATACACACTTGTTGTATAAATCAACCCTAACATCAGTAAGAAATGTAATTTGAAGTCGGCTCAAAGATGGCAGTTACTCATTACATGCCCAATATTAATTATTATGACCATATATATATATATATATATATATATATATATATATATATATATATATATATATATATATATATATATATATATATAATGTATGTGTGTGTGTGTGTGTGTCTTATGTCAGGGTTCTGTCACTTCGGTTTGTTTATTCTTGGTTTGGTGACAGAGCTCTGACACTCCTATTGTCTTTCATTGTGAGCATGCGGTTTCGAGTTTGCTTGGACACACTCTTCTGTCCATGCAAGTTAATTTGTGTGCGGAGTGTGGTTTTCGGATCGTGGCACTTTGGTCTAGTTTGGTTTCAGTTCATTGTCGAGGTTCAGACATTCATGCTTCATGGGTTTGGCTGTATCTGATATCGCATACTTCCATACTATATAGTAGGCGAAAAACAGTATGTGACAGAAGTATGTCCAAATTCACAGTACTCATAAAAGAGTAGGCCAAAAGTACATGGATGACCTACTACTCCTGGTGAGATTCTGAAGTCTGCATATGGTGGACACTTTACTATCCCATGAGGCCACGGAAAAGGATTTGTGGATGGCAGTGAAACAACGTAACGCTGGTAGGTCATATGATAACGACAACATGGCAAATGTAGCATGTCCAGATTACATTCATACTACACATAGGGCTGGGCGATATATCGCATGCGATTGTCACGCGCATTTCGTCAGTAAAGCCGGTTCCCTGATTACCGCTAAATCGCCATCACCTGCTTTCAAATGGAGCTGCATTTAACAGAACCGTAGTTCACTGACAAGCTACGCAATATCGCGTTCATTATCGAAGGCGATTCATCTGCGATATGAACGTGATATTGCGTAGCTTGTCAGTGATCTACGGCTCTGTCTATTAAATGCCGCTCCATTTGAAAGCAGGTGATGGCGATTTAGCGGTAATCAGGGAACCGGCTTTACTGACGAAATGCGCGTGACAATCGCATGCGATATATCGCCCAGCCCTAACTACACACATTCATTCTAGAACATACATTTTTAGCCGTCGCAGAGTATTTTATTTTTCAAAATAAGTACCTACTCGAGTGTATGCGATTTCGGACACAGCCTTTGACTTCTGTTGTTTTGTTCTGGGTAGCACGCGGCTTGTGTTTTCATCAGCCATGTGCTTTCGTGTCGTCATGTTTTTGTAGACACGCAGTCAGTGAAAGCTCTCATTGGTTGCGTGATGTTTTGTTTGAGCACATGGCTTGTGCTCTTGTTTTTGTCATGTTTGGTGTGAGCACATGGCATTGTCATGTTTGTTTCTATGTGCCATGTGCCCTCCTGTCTATTGTCTTTTTACCTGATTATTGGTTCACCTTCTCTCCCTCATTAACTTCCTTATGTCCACTTCTATTTATTCTCTTCGTGTTTTTCAGTCCAGTGAAAGTTCGTCGTCAATTAAAGTGAAAGTGACATGTGAAGGCCAAGTATGGTAACCCATACTTGAATTTATCCTCTTATTGCACACACATTAGGTGTAGTGAGTAGTGAACACACACACACTCACACACTGTGGACACACACAGCAGGTGGCAGTAATTTTTTGCTGTGGATTGGAGTGATTGGGGGTTAGGTGCCTTGCTTAAGGGCACCTCAGTCATTTCCTGCCGTTATTGAGAATCAAACCCGCAACCTTTGGGTTACCAGTCTGACTCTCTAACATTAAGATTAACATTAAAACAATTTTAATAGTTTTAGTTAACAATAACAGCAATGATATGATAAAAGATGAGGATAAGTCATCATATTATTATTATTAATATTATTAGATTAGATCATGTATTAGATTATATTAAATTAATAATAATCCTTTTTAATAATAATACTCCTTTTTCATAATAATCCTTTTAAACAATAAAACATGCATTTCTCATTTTACATCAGGTTTGAACAAGGCTCATCCAATAAGAACAATCAGAGCTGAAACAGTGTTTTTTTTTTTTTTTTTTTTTAATCCAATTTTAGATTGAACTACCCCTAGACTTCTATAAAAAGAAACTGTGATTGTTCACTTACGGGCCCTATCATACACCCGGCGCAATGCGGTGCCGGGCGTGATGCAAGTGTTTTTTGCTAGTTTCAGCACGACGCAGTTATCATTATCACATTCGCCACATTGTTTAAATAGCAAATGCATTTCCGTCCATTTGTGCGCCCATGGGCGTGCTGTTCTGAAAACGAGGTGTGTTCAGGTGCGTTGTTGGCGCGTTGCTATTTTGAGGCAACTGAATTAGACTGCACCTTTGACCAACTGAAACCTGGTCCAAAGTCATTGGCGCAATATATACAGTATATATTTTTTGTTGTTGTTATTTAAAGAGCATTAGTAATGTGCGCCTATATGCGGGAGCACAACGCACATACACTCTGCTCATTACACACACAGAGATGTGCAGCAGCATACAAACATGCCAGATATTAAAAATAAAAGGATAATAATGTAAAAGATTATTATTGTGTGCATAAAGTCACACAAGCAGATCCATTTCCTTGCTAGACAAGCATTCAGTTTTTCCGCTTTCAAATTCCTCCATGTAAATAACTAATCCGACATGACATGAGCGCAACTGGCTTTTAAATTGAATGGGAAATGAGACTCTGATTGGTTTATTGCACGTTACGCCTAAAACACACCCATGACTCATTAAGAGACTAGGAACAACCATTTTAGACCATGTGTCGACCATTTTCCCCGTCGTTAAACTAGCAAAAGTGGATTTGGACACGCCCTAAGTGCACTTGCGCTGTGCACTTTAGACCATGCGCTTGTTAAAATAGGGCCCTAAATGTTTCCTGGCTAATTGGACAGTTTTTGGCTCTTTTAATGTGTTCCAGGCTTTATGCTGATGGTCAAAAGTCTGGCTACACAAGGCTACAGCTGCAGCATCAGACTCTCCTTCACCTTTTCCTGACCCCCTTGTAGTCGAACACTCTGACCCTGCTGAGGAGCACCAGTCCCTGAGGTGTGACTTCAGCTCCACTGGCCTCTCTTCATCGGGTCTATCTTTACGATGAACTCTCTCCCCTCTCTCTTTCTCTGCATTCCTCCTCCACAGACATTGGTCCTGACAGTGGGACGAGTTGGCCAGCTGGAAAGCCAGCGTGCCACAAGCCATCTCGTCTTCCTCTCCTTGGTGCCTCCACCTGAGCGGCCAGCTCCTGTCAGCCGGGGCCCCTCGCCCCCTTCACCGGTCATCCAACTCACCGGGTCCTCCGTTTCTAGGTCAGGGTGGCGGGAAAGTGGATGTGATGCATATATGGTTGGACACTAAGGCATCTCCTGTTTTCCATCAGTGGACTGTGAAAAGTGCAGTTCACCGGTGCGGTGTGAAAAATCATAGTTGATCAAAGGTGGATGTGGCATCACCTCGTCTCTCTTCCTCTCTGTCTCTATCTCCTTTTCTAGCTCAAGGAGAAGTGCGGCAGGACACAAGATCTTTCTCAATGGATTTTCACGGGAAGACCAAAGACTGACCGGGCAGCAGAGAGTCACGCATCACAAAAGCTCTCAGTAATTTACATTATTTTCATTTTATGTCAAAAAAGTATAGTTCACCCCAAATTTTAAATTCCATTTACTTGTGTCATTTGCCTTAATTTCTTCTTGGGAACATAAAAGGAGATGTTTTGCAGAATGTCCAGGCTTCTCCTGTCCATACAACAAAAGTGGATGGTGAGTTACTCTGTTGAGCCTCCCAAAAAGACATAACATATAAAGTCGGGATGCAACTATATTAAAATTTTGGCCGATATAGCGATAAACCAATAATTATTTTTATGTTATAGCTGATAACTGATAAATTGGCAATAATACATGTCTATACTGTTGTGTCTTAATGAATTAAAAATAAAAACCTGAAAACTAAAAATCTATGGATCTCCTAAAGGGACAAATAAGAAATAATTTTTGCATTCCCACATGAAACTTTGCATTTTAAGTTCTTTGAGAAACTTTTGCAAGAGAATGCAAACAATGCATTGAATGCATTGATTTTTTTCTCGTATTTTTTCATCACCATGTCCCTTTAGGGGCTCTGAAAATCAATCATTTTAAATGCTAAAACCTTGTAAAATATTAATATTAAGTCAAGACAACATATGTTTTTACATTACTTTAACTCATTATAATTTAAGTAACTTCAACTTCTTTTTAAGTTATACAAGATTCAAAAGTCAGTGTAATATACTTTAATTTGAAATGACTGATTATTCTTTTAAAAAATATATACTTAAGTTTTAAACTTTTTTTTCAACTTTTTAGGATTTTTTTTTTTTTTTTTTTTTTTTACAGTGTACGAGTGAATTTAGGCATCACAACATCATAATGCATAGTATAAAAAATGGATTTTCGGAAGATTACATTTAATGCTATTAAATGATTAGTTTTTATTAGCAAAAAATAATTGTGAGTGAAATGTAAAAATTGGGGATATGAACATGGACAATTAAATATACAATACTGCTGACACTGATAAAAAAAATCAAAAAGGGATTTATTAATTTGATCAAAAGTGACATTAAAGACATTTATAAATTCTTTAAAACTGTTCATTCATCAGCTAATCCTGAAAAAAAATTCAGTTTCCACAAAAATATTAAGAACAACTGTTTTCAACTGTTTAATAAATGTTTCTTGAGAACCAAATTAGTATTAGTAAATGATGTATGCTTTTGCCATAACAGGAAGAGATAACATTAATTTATAAAATATATTAAAGGGATAGTTCACCCAAAAATGAAAATTATCCCATGATTTACTCACCCTCAAGCCATCCTAGGTGTATATGACTATCTTCTTTCAGACGAACACAATCAGAGATATATTTAAAAATATCCTTAGTCCTCCAAGGTTTATAACAATTGTGAATGGTAGGCCAAATTCTGAAGACAGAAAAAATGCATCCATCCATAAAAAAATGAATCCATACGACTCAGGAGGGTTAATAAAGGCCTTTTGAAGTGAAGGGATGCATTTTTGTAAGAAAAATATCCATATTTAATCCATATTTGTTTGGACCGTGAGAGGTGTCTAAGCTTACGATACTCCTACATCCTGCGTCATACATCGCGTCAGAGGATTACTCATTTGGCGCAAGTCGACTTGCGCATTCTGCGTGCAGTCTTTCGCCGGAAGCTAGTTGTTTGATCATATAAAGTTTTAAATATGTATATTTTTTTTACAAAAACGCATCCCTTTGCTTCAAAAGGCCTTAATTAACCCTCGGGAGTCGTATGGATTCATTTTTTTATTATGAATGGATGCATTTTTTCTGTCTTCAGAATTTGGCCTACCATTCACAACCATTACAGACCTTGGAGGACTAAGGACATTTTTAAATATATCTCCGATTGTGTTTGTCTGAAAGAAGACCTAGGATGGCTTGAGGGTGAGTAAATCATGGAATAATTTTAATTTTTGGGTGAACTATCCCTTTAAACATACAAAATATATTAAAAAAGATGTGTTACTTATTAAAAATATCACAAATTGTGTTACATTGCTACTTTTTATATAAAGAGACATCACTTTTCTGTCTGAATGAGACTCCCTCTCTCCTCCAGATTGGAAGCGCACTCAAGTCATATGGACTACTTTAATGGAACTGGTTTAATGGCTACTTTCTTTGGGTAAACTATTCCACATGCAATTATAATAATGGGTAAAATGATAGCCGACAGGTAAATTATAGCTCAGAAAAACTGAAGACTTGGAGACTGCCAGTTTGTGTTGTGTCTGAACTTGCATATAGTCCTCACCGCGAAGTACTGTACCACACAGCAGGAACAAACCTCTAGAGAATAATCACAATAGAATTGTGCGTGTCTGCTGTTTACAGAATCAATTTCTGCGAGCGCTTGTTATAATGAGTTGAATTGTTATTAGTAAAGCATAATTACATTAAAATTGATACAGGCTCTCGGCAGCATGAGCCTTCAATGGTAATTCTCTCTATTCTTTGCTGATAGGGCACAACGCCTGTTGACATAGCAGTGCTCATTACTGCTTGATTAAAGACTTGTACTTTAACAGGAATTAGGCTCCTGAACTGTACACAGATACTCTTCATCTATTATTCAGTAGGCAATTAATATTTAATTGTGCTTTCATATTGGTGGAATGGCAACCTTTTAAATGTGACTGTGCTACCTCGACTGTTGTTAATTAAAGTGAGTGGTGCTAAGCACACACGCCAGCAGGAGTTATGAACACAACTGGCATTAGATGGGCTGGAGCAATCATACAATGGGCTTGTTAAGGCTCTGTACAGGACTGATTGCTTGTTGCCTTTGCAAATCGCTCTATAATACCTAAATTATACAATACGGGAGTGCGTGTTTGAGTTAAAAGATGATTATTCCTCTTCGACTTCTTTCTTATTTCTCAAACAGTCAGTAGAGCTTGTCGTTTTCACCACTATGAAGCATTCAACCAGAGGAGGGCAGTAGTGGGTAGTTAATGAGTCAAATCCTGTAATTAAGGTGTCTAGCTCAATTCTGATTCAAACGCTGAAAAAGTTGAAATAAATAATGCATGCATTTTGAAGATGGGAAAATTCAAAGCACCTACCAACTGTTTTGCAAATCTTTCTTTTTGGGCCACCAAAAATTCAACTCAAGCCACTTCTTGGTTGTGTTTGCAATTTGGGCAGGAACATTGTCTTGCAGGAGCATTAAATGACTAGTAGTTCACCAATACCAGCAGCTAAAAAAGCTTACCACACAATGACACATCTTCCTACATGCTTCACTGTGGTAGAGATGCATTTATTATTATATTTCTCACCAGATTTTCAAAGACGCCACTCTGGAGCATCATCATGCATCTCGTGTTTTATTGTGATTCATCACTCCACACACAACTTCTCATATTCTGCCAATAACTTCATTCTGTCTTTGATGTTTTTCTGAGACAGCAATGGCCTTTTAAGTAGAGCATTTGCTTAAATTTTGCCAATTTCCTGACCAATAATTTGTGGTTAAGACAATTACAAGCTTAGTGTTTAGCTATTTTGGGCTTGGCCTGATTTTATTTATTTATTTAATTGCCCAGGAGTGTGTGTGTGTATATATATAATATATATATATATATATATATATATATATATATATACACACAAATTCATTCATATTAAATAAATGAATGATACATAATAAATTATAAAAAAACTTTTCTGATTAAAAATATTTATTTAGCTAGAAAATTATGGTATGTGCAAAATATTACTGATTTGTTTAACCCTTTTTCTAATTGATCTTTCCAAGGCAAATCACTCTTGCAATTGTAACAGTTCCTCATGTGTCTTAACATAGATGATGATACATCCTGATTTTGCAGAGCTAAATGCGTTCCCAGTTCATCATATTTTGTTGATCCTGGAACAACATTCCTGTCTGATAATTTAGTCCTATCCCTACCCCTAACCACAAGTTATCCCTAAAATCAAAAAGACATAACACTGATGTAGAAGCACCAAACCCCTGGTTTTAAGCCTAAACTTGACATAAACTGTAAACTTGTCCTTCAAATCTGATTGGTTGATTTGAATGTTGTTCCAGGATCAACAAAGTTGATGATCCAGGAACATGTTGTACATGGCAAAATCAGGTTCTGCTAGATGATGTTAACTTGATAGCATATTTACATCAGCAAAATTTGCAAGAGAATGTTTGCAGATCGTTGAAAGTGCAAGTGGCAGTTTCGTCAAATGGCCTGACACTGTCTCGCTCCTGCTCCGGGCCTGTGGCCAGTTGTGTAAACTGCTTAGACTAGTCTTACAATTTAGTCGTCAATTTTTTTTTCTACAAGACGGGTAATACAGTTACATACAAAAAGTAAGACTTATTAGCTCTAACTGATTGCTCATGGGTCAGACTAGTTCTTAAAGTATTAGATCACCGAGAAAATGAAAATTCTGTCATTAATTATTCACCCTCATGTTATTCCAAACCTGTAAGCCCTTCATTCATCTTCAGAACACAAATTAAGATATTTTTGATGAAATCCAAGAGCTCTCTGACTCCTCCAGAACCTGGAAGCGCTGGACTGCATCAACTGTGTAGGAGACCAAAATGGAGGAGAAGAGATTGTAGAATAAAGTTGTTATTTTTGTTTTGATTTTGCATACAAAAAGTATTCTTGTTGCTTCATAACATTACGGTTGAACCACTTGTAGTCACATGGACTATTTTAACAATGTGTTTAGTACCTTTCTGGAGCTTAAAGGAACACTCCACTTTTTTTTGAAAATAGACCCATTTTCCAACTCCCCTTTGAGTTAAACAGTTGAGTTTTACCATTTTCAAATCCATTCAGCCGATCTCCGGTTCTGGCGGTACCACTTTTAGCATAGCTTAGCATAGTTAATTGAATCTGATTAGACCGTTAGCATCACGCTCAAAAATGACCAAAGAGTTTAGATATTTTTCCTATTTAAAACTTGACTCTTCTGTAGTTACATTGTGTACTAAGACCGACGGAAAATGGAAAGTGATTTTCTAGGCTGATATGGCTAGGAACTATACTCTCATTCAGGCGTAATAATCAAGGAACTTTGCTGCCGTATCATGGCTGCAGCAGGCGCATTGATTAAGCAGTGTCTCTCACAAACGTCTCCATGGTTGCAAGGCACGCTCTGTGTGCAAGAAGGGGGTCACAGACGCTGCGTAATATCATTGCACTGCTGCAGCCATGGAACGACAGCAAAGTTCCTTGATTATTACGCCAGAATGAGAGTATAGTTCCTAACCATATTGGCCAAGAAAATGGCAACTTTTCACAACATTTCCGTCGGTCTTAGTACACGATGTAACTACAGAAGAGTCAAGTTTTAAATAGGAAAAATATTGAAACTCTTTGATCATTTTTGAGTGAGATGCTAACGGTCTAAACAGATTCAATGAACTATGCTAAGCTATGCTAAAAGTGGTACCGCCAGACCCGGAGATCGGCTGAATGGATTGAAAACGGTAAAACTCAACTGATTAACGCTAGGGGAGTTGGAAAATGAGTCTTTTTTTTTTTTTTTTTTTTAAAGTGGAGTGTTCCTTTAACAGTGGTGGTTAAATTGCTGTCTAGACAGAAGTCCAAGAGCTCTCGAATTTCATCAAAAATATCGTAATTTGTGTTCCGAAGATGAACAAAGTTCTTACAGGTTTGGAATGACATGAGGGTGAGTAATTAATGACCCTTTAAGACACCTCCTGAAATTAGTGGCTATGTTTATGCAACCGTCCCCGGGTCTCCTCGTGCTCAAAGCAGAGCGCTTACCTCTAGACCAACAAGTCATTATTTTATTACTCCTCACTACTTTTTAAAACAAAGTGACATCCATTTAACCGATTACATAAATAATCACAAGGAAAATCTATTTAGAAAAAGAGTGTGCGAACTGGAGTGTGAACAGATATCACACGGTTCCTGCGAGCGCTGTGCACTGTATTGTGTATTCCACCTTTTGGGCTAGTGTAGCATGTAGTGTGCTGATGAGCCATCGATTTTAATTCCAGATAGAGGCAGATTGAACTGATAATCACAATTCTGTCTAAACTAATTTATCAGTCACCTCTGCATAATTAAGGGCAAGCACTGTATTGATAAGGGATTAAAGCGTACTCGGATACAAGGCAGTACATTTCCTCTAACGAACGCATCAGACGAGACGCACGCTCTGTGGTCTCTATCAAACATTATTAGGCTAAAAAGGTTGATTTATCCATTCGTGAAAGAAGATCTTTTACTGTAACACTGTGTTTTTCTGTGTTTTGAGATAGATGCTCACGTTTTTAGCTGCATGGCTTACTTAGCTGCATGGCTGTAACATTGTATTGACCAATCAGCATCCAGAACCATAAATATCCACTTTTATTCTAGATCTAGCCTAAAAGTTCCTAATCAAGCCTCTATGTCTGTTCTCTTATTCTCGTTCCTCCCAGTACAATGTGGCACAGTCTGGCTGAAGGGGCTGACATTGAGATGGTAGATAACGCTCAATGACGGAGAGGCCGTTTGCTGCTGATCCTGGGGTGATGAATCACACGACCGGAGAGAGATGAGCTTGGAGCACGGAGAAAAGAAATGTGAAACAAGAAGATAGTCGGCGGAGAGGCCAAAATTAAGGCCCTGTCGAGATGGCGATGCGGGGCTGGCAGAGGGGGACATGGGCAGTCTGCGAGGACCCCGTGTCGAGCCTGCAGGAGGGAGCGTAGCGTGATAAGAGAAGGTAAGACTTAATCTTCTAAAGTGCTGATGGTGCTGGATGGAGAAGACTACGACTGGAACTGCCGCTTTCAAAAAAGGACGCCATTATTCACCATCAGAGTGCAGGGCCCGCGAAGATTGTACGCCTGTGTGTGCGTCTAAGAGATAGTGTGTGCGCAAAGACCTATTTGTGTAAAGTATGTATGGTGTCCCTCGAAACGCTGATTCCTGATAACAAGTCACGGCAACAAACAAATACAGCAGGTTCAGCCTGTGGGGTCACTGTGTGTGTGTGTGTGTGACATGTTGATTAACTCTGTCCACCGCTTACAGTCTGGTGTGAAAGAATCTGCATCACTGCTCAAATGGCAGTCTGAACATTATGATATAGCCAAAAACATGATTTATGCTATAAAATTTTAAGTTGCAACCTGATTGGATGAGCCACATTCAAAGCTGTCTGATGTACGCACACCTGTGTCCACAGATTAATTGAATTCTATGTTATTTGCCAAATTTGATCTGGGGTTAAAAATTAATCCTGGATATTTGAAAATGACATTTCACACTGTACTTTCCTAAACCTTGGGTTAACGTTGTTATTTGCATATTTGCAGTGTCAGTGTCATTGATTGAATGAACACAGCATGCGACCTGTTTACATTAAAGCTCTAGCATGCATCCTCGTACTACCGACTGTACTATCAAGTTTATACTAAATGGACATTTCGGACTGAGAAGGTAAGAATGAAACAGTTTCTTCTTCACTCAGATTGTCACGTTTTCTATCAGGATTTTACATTTTTCCTCTGAAACACTGAATTTACTGTTTATAGGCCTATAGGTGTTTCCGTGACTATCTAAAGCACGCTAATATGAGGCGCGCGATTGGTTGTCTGTTGCTAAGCGTCTAGCTGTAAAATTCTAACACTGCATAGTTTCACACTGCACAAGTTTGGCACCACAATGCGGGGATAACACCGCAAAACCAGTGCTTTTTACTTTCATAAGTAAAAAGCGGTGCTAACCCCACTTCTAAATTACAAGCACGAAACGTTCTTTTTGCGGGGTTAAAAACGGTGTTTAGAATGAAGATAACCGGGGTTAAGCTCACTGTGAAGAGCCCTTTCTTTCTTTCTTTCTTTAGGGCTTTTCGCAATTTAAATAGATAACCCCTTTGTTATTCTAAACCCGGTAAAAGGAATCCTGGGTTTGTACTGAATGGACATTTTGGAATGAAACGCTCTCCTCTTCACTCAAATTGTTGCGTTTTCTCTCAGCATTTGACATTTTTTCTCTCAAACACTGAATTTTGTGTTTATATACAGTACAATGCGAGAACTGTGTTTCCGTGACTGTCCAAAGGATATGAATATGAGATATGTGCTATAACATTCTTAGGCCCTTTCCACATGAACATGGGTATTTTCAAAACTGCAGCTTTTTTTTGCGGTTTGGCCGTTCGTCCACATGCAAACGCAGTATCCAGTCACTGAAACTGAACTTCTTTGAAAATTCCTGCCAGGCTGAAGATTTTTAGAAACTCTGATTGCAGTGTTGTCATGTAGATGGTGAAACTGGAGATTTTGGCTTGTGACGTCGGAACCAGGACCTTTTTTCCAGGCCTCTGATTGGCCAACATGGCTTTATGGTTAGGGTTATATCGCCACTTGTTGGTTTGGCATGCTTTAGTAGATAGTGCTTTATTGCGTGTTTTTGCGTTTTCATGTGTACATGATTTTTTTTTTTTAATGAAGGAGGAAACTCTTGTGTACATGTGGACTAGGCCTAACACCGCATCGTTTCACACTGTACAAGTTTGGTACCGCAGTAAAGAGTTAACACCAAAAACCGGTGCTAACCCTGCTCTGGAGCAGTGCTAAAAAACGTTCCTTTACCTGGGGTAAAAAACGGTGTTTAGAATGAAGACTTGGGGTTAAGCGCAGTGTGAAAAACCTTTCTGTCTTTCTTTCTTTCTTTTCAAATTGTATTGTTTTTTTTTTTATCTGGAAATTATGTATAAATTCATAATAATTCCTTGTTTTCCACATGTATTTAGGCATTTCATATTACCTGATTAGTGGGTGGAAAAAAAGATGCCCTGTCAACATTCAAAGTAAATATTCTCCGGATAATATTTTAATAATTTGTTTTGACTTCAATACAGTGATGGTCATTATTTTTTGCAAATCAGTTTGATGTCAGTGATGCAGAAATTATTCGTTGAACATTGGGATCTTTATTCATATTGTTGTTATATAAAAGAAATTGCACAGTTAAGCTTTAAGTTGTGCTTAACTTTGGTAAAATCATTGCAACGCATGACCTCTTGTCGCTTACTGCTTTATTAATTCATTTTGCAAAGCTGTTTCTCAGTCGTTCCTGAAGGGATGATAGCAAGGTAACTGGATTGCCAACGTTCTCTTGTACCCTGACACTTCAAAAATGGCAGTGTGAGCATTGCTCATGATTGCATCATTGCAACATGCCCACAAGAAAACAATAAGAACTAATTTGTGTCATCATTTTTGTATTTTGCAGCAGTTGCGCCTGGTCTTCTTGTTTAAAGCGTGTCAGGCCTTTTGATATGGTTAAGCCCCGAACCATCCCGCGAGCTCTCGGTGGGAGGACACGCGCGCACGCAATCCCACACACACGCATTTGTCATCTCTTGATGTAAATGAGCCCCGTATTTACGGCTGGAACGGCGTTATCGGTGTGAACCGGGAGTGACTTCTGTGTAAGGACGGCAGGAGATGGCGACCATACTATTCATCACTGTAAAGACGCACACCTCGCGGTAACCTCAGCACACACCTCGGTCATCTGACCGACACTGAGTACGGAGAGGATATGGGCCATTAGAATACAGCAGATTTAATGATGGACAGCTTTATGCTACAAAAACCACAGTGATGAAATGTGCTGCCAGGGGAAAACTGAAAAGGGACAGCTGAGCAAAACTCTGTAGTCAGCCTGACATCAGCCAAGAAGCTGAAGGATAAAGACGAGATCTTCTTCACATTTCTTCGGTTTAATCCCTGTGGTCTCCTCAAACGCCAGCTCTCCCTCCCCATGGTGGTTTTAAGTCGACAGGCCGGCACTCTTACACCTCTTCTGAAAGTTTCTCCGCAAAGCTCGCCTTGCATGCGTGCTGGAAACTAGACGATCGCCCCATTTGTGGTGCTCTTTGAGCACTAGAGGCTTATGAAGTTGCATTAAGAGGTTGGGTACGTCCCTGTTTATCTACTTAGACTCCTTGATGGGCCGCCACTCCCGCGCTCCTCTGCAGATTTAGAAAAGCGCCAGCCGGCAGCCGTAAATGATGTCAGCCCAGAGTGAAAGAGAGCTGTTCCTCTAAACAAAAGCAAGCGATTAGATAACCACCTAGGGGATGGATAACCATGGGGCTGGGACTGAAAAGGTAGCTAATTGTTGTGAATGTGCGCCTTTGGCAACATTCAACTTTCCGATCTGATGCCAGGTTTCTCGGGCCCCGCGTTTTCTCTCGGGAGCGGTGGAATCAAGCCTTTGTCCGGCTGCCAAGCAAACCGATTTAGTCACACTCTGTTGCCATTTTTCTTTTCAAACAGTCATGTTTTACCCCCTGGACCCACTCGCCGGGTCCTGGAAAGTGCAGGGGATGTGCCGTCCCAATAGGGATCGGTGATAGGAGACGTCCTGAAAGCTGTTTGGTTTCATTTGCAAGCCTGAGGTGAGAGCCGCCCACAAGATGGCCACCAGGCCTTGAGCTGAGCGATGACAGGAGGCTGAGATGTGATTTATCAGACAGTCTTATCGCTCACATCTTTTATTGCTTGACAAAGCCATGTCTTTCCATTTTATCTCTTTTTTTCCCCAATGAACAGCAATTAAGGCTGACATTCCTTCAGATTCACTAGATTAATGTTTTTCTCTTGATGGTGACATAGCAGGGGTGAGAGAGAGTTGGGGACAGATGAAATAAGATGAATCTTCATAGACTGATCCTAATGAGCTCTATGATGAGGATATGCTGGATGTGTATTCATATCCATTGTGGTTTTTAGTTGATTTTAGGTTTTGTTCCTGAATTCCAGAAATTGATTTGAAATGTTGGGAGATTTTGTCCCTCTCAGTTTCTTCTGTCAGCACATTTGTTTTAGTAACTTTACTTTCTGCAAGCAAACACACATCTAAGATGTTTGTGATTGGCTTTTGTATTGTGAGAAGTTTAGTGTTTGAGAGATGTCAAAAAGTGAAGTAAATCCAAGAAAGTGGCTAAATGCTAATTAAACATCTCTCAAACGATCTAGCTCTGAAAATAGCGTTCAAACTAGACTGAATCCTTCAACATATGAAAGGTCTTTTCAATTCTTTATTATAAAATGTTGAAGAGATAAGATATATATTTTTTTAAATTATAATTAAACTCATTTGTAATTAAAGAAACGTCTTCAGTCTCTTCATTTAAATACAACGTTAGATGAAGGTAAAACAAGAACTCTGTACAAAATGGGGTCATTTTGTATTTTCAGAAAAGCATATGTAGATAATTCAAAATTCCAACACAATACATATTAGCCATTCAACATAGGTTGGTTGTTTCATTTTGCCATGAATTTAAAAATAAATAAATGAATAATAAAAAAATAATTATGAAGTGTGAAATTGAAGGAAATGAGTGTTTGAGGTCCAAGCTTGTGAATTTTTGTGGCAGTAACTGGCCAATAGAGGGTACTGTTGCATTGCAAGTTCAGCACATAGGAGAGCTAGATTGCAAATAAATATATCTTGTCAAGTGTGGTGGACACACTTAGTCCTTAAAACTGAACACAAATTTTAAGAATTTAATGTCCTCGGTTTGACATCGCATATAAAGATATTTATTGCATGAGCACTGCAATATAAAATATGAGGCTCTGTTTATAAATTCTGGAAAAGTAGGCTAAACTAAATTTAGAGTTTGTGCTTCCAATATTTGATTTGTGATTCACCTCAGCAAGGCAGTTTGTGATGATAAAAACAATGTTGTCTGTATATATATATATATATATATATATATATATATATATATATATATATATATATATATATATATATATATATATTTATTTATTTATTTTTTTTTAAAGAACCACATTTAGGACTTTATTGAGATGAGATTTATATCATTTTGCCATTGTTTTCTTCCATAGGCGCATGTATAGAAGTCTTTTATGGAACAATGTGTGTCCAAATTCCCTATAAGCACCTGAGAAAATGCAGCCCAAAATACAGGTAACTTTATTAACATTAAAACAAAAATGTGTGCAATCAACAGCAATAATGTGTATTGATTTCAGAAGTGTTTCATATCATTTTTTAAATAATCATTTTAGATTCTCTTAATCTATTCTCAGTCTAAATGAAAGACACTATTCATACACTCTCACTGGTAATGTATAGAGGAGAAAGTTGTTTCTCAGAGTTTTTTTTATTTTTTATCTGAGTCAAAACTATCATTATAGAGACAAATGGATTGGCATATGGGGGAAAACTCAATGCAAAACTGAGCAAAGTACAGAATATGTCCAATGAATTCATGCAATAAATGAGGATTTTCAGCTGTGGGCAACCACTGCTTTTCAGAGAACATTTCATGTTTTTTATATAGGCAGAATAATCCAGTAGCAGAGCTCGTATCAGCTACAACCTCCTCCAATCTTGATTTCCAGGAAGATGATATCCTTCTTGTAAATCATAAAAATGTCATTTTTTGGCAACACCTGGAATTTTATATGGAATTCAGTAACTCAGACTCAGTTTCCTTGATATGTGACAAGAATTCTGTCTGTCTGTCTGTCTATCTGTCTGTCTGTCTCAAAGAATTAACGTGAAAGTTGTGGTGTCGTTTAACAGAGTTCAGGGGCGGAGGACATATCAGAGACAGCGGCAGGATATATGGCATTGATGGCGAGGCTGTGCCACCCAGCGTCACATCCCATGATGGATAATGAGCAGATGGATCGACGCAGACACGCTCTCATTTGGGCACTACCTGCCACTGAACTGGCACAAGCCAGACCCTCTGTGCTGCTATAGCGCCATGACTCTTCTTTGCACACCAAGTTAATAAACTGTTGAAGGTAAAGTCTCCATAAAAATTAAAATGGTAATTACTTGTCCTGTTCCCCACAATCCCATACTATTAGCTTACTTTTCCACAGCGTGTTTTGAAATGTCTATCTAATTGGTTTCAATTTACACTAAACATGTTCACATATTACATGTTACTATAATTAAGTGCTATAGCAATAACAAAAAGAATGCCTAATTACGCGCAGTTCTAGAAAATAATTACATATTTAGTGCTTGTAGTTCATTAGTTTTCCTCAGTGTTAACACATGTATGAACACTAAAGTGTGACCTCTAATTTTTTAATTGAAGTGTCATTTTGAACAACTAGCATATAGTGACACCTCAGTTTAAAACTTGAACTTTAAAACAAGGGTGCATTTGAAAATGAAATGAATGTAATGAATCATGGGAATTTATTTTTAATCAATAGTGATATCACAGTGAAACATTTGTCAGTTGATTTGACTTTTTTTTAAATACAGGTTGGTTCTAATTAGAAAAAAAGGTTTAGAGCTTGATAAATTACTTTTTTCACTCAAGTTTTTTGTTAAAGAACCCAGAAACCAATACACTGATTTGAAGAACCTGCTCCGAAAAAAAACCATAAACAGTCAAAATGTCATTTTTAGAAGACAGTTAAGTTTTTGCTAAACAAACCCACAGAAGAACCTTTATTTTTTCTTTACAGTTTTCAAATTTCATCGAGAAATGATCCAAAAAATCTGAGCCACATGACCAGCTTTCATATTACTGATGCACGCTGAGCGTAAAACAGAAGCAAAGGAACGCCGCTTGCATTTCACCCAGTAAACTCAAATCATGCAAGTATTTGCAGAACACACCTCCCTATTTTCATTTCCTCTAGTATTCAGTCTTGCGTTTACACACATGCAACAGTTTTAGTCTAGTGTTCATTTGTTCAAATACTGTAGATGTGATCAAATTTTGTAATATGTGGATTTAAATGATAAAAAACATATATTACATTGCCTACCAAAAAAGATTAAGAAATGTCCATTGAACACTTGTTCATAATATTTTTTCTTCCTTCTGATTTTTTTCCTTCTCCAAATGTGGGTTTAATTTAATAATGTCATTTCTGTAGGACATAAAACACATAAAGGAGAAATGTGATGTGAGTATATCAACGCCTGTCTTGTCTCATGTAATTTATTGCTTGTGAGGTAAACAGCACACTTATGTCTCACTGAAGTGTATTCTTTTGCATCCGTTCATGCTTTAATCTATCAAATGATTTGAGATTTTCTGATTTAAATATATACTGTTAATGCATGACTATCAATATCACAGATTGTGTGCATGCATAAAAGATGTACACATTAACATAAGCACGTGCATTATGTATTTAAATACAATTTTTTATTATTTTTTTTATTTTATAAAGCTATTTGTAGCCTTTTCCCCTTTAAATTCATCGCAAACGTTGTAGTCATGCAATATTGCATTGTTTTATTTGCACTAAAGCGGATACAGACAAGCAGTGCGCCGGTCTGTCAGGTGCTGTGTGTTTGTGCGCGTGTATGTGTGTGTGTGTGCGTGCGTGTGTGTGTGTGTGTGTAAGACAGCGGCTCGCGATGTCCACGCTCTCCACCACTGTTCTGGTGATCCGATAGTTGTGAAAAGCCACCACTAGTCGCCCCCAGTGCTCTTGCAGTCTCCAATTTTCTTTCCCACTGTAGACTTAACGTCACGTCCGCACTTGAACTTGAATTTTATCCCATTGTACGGAGGCAGCCCTCGCCACAGAGACACAGAGAGCTCCCGGAGAAGCAGGACTCCGCCATCTTCATAGAGGCAGAAAAGGGAGAAAAAAAAGCTTCATTCATTTGGAAAGGAGGTGGCAAGTCCATGTCCCTGGTCTCCAGTGCGCAAAGCCGAATAGGGGAGCAAGTGCAAAGAGTTGGAGAGAGTGCAAAGTAACCGGGCATCGCATGCTCTAAGAGCCCAGGAGAGAAGAAGAACTGTCCAGTGCTTGGCACACTCAAGTGCCAACTCAATTGGATTCGTTTTATCCAATCTAATAAGTAATGACCATTTCTCTTTTTTAGAATTATTTGGACTCAGAGAAAGAGAGAGAGAGAGAAAAAAAAAATTCGAATTGCCTTTGACAAATCCACAAGGCGCAGACCGGACGAAGAGAGAGCCACCACAGGGTCCAACCTATCCAAACGCACCGGGTATCACATTCTGAGACATTTCCAGTGGTTTCTTCACAACTGTCACTCGTCAAGGATATTTTCGCCCTCGGACAGATCGCGCGCGGCACACAGCTGAAGTGCATGTGTGTGTCGCTGAGGTAGTGAGCGTCTGCGCGTCTCTGGTCATCTGGAGAGCCGGAGCGCAAAGACACTTTCGCTTCTCTCACATTCACGGGACCCCTATCTCACTATCCGCGGCTCGGAGCTGTGGCAGTTCTTTGGAAGTCCCAGGAAAAGTTTGTTACCGAGGAGGGGGAAACAAGCCCACGCCACGGACACGGAGGACAGAAGACGCGAGCCGACTATTCCTTGTGCGGGTCTCTGGGCGATGCCAGTGTAAATGCCAGGGCAATGTCCCGTCGCAAGCAGGGAAACCCTCAGCATTTGTCGCAAAGAGAAATTATAAAACGTAAGTCAATCTTTTGTTTGACTTATTTGTGGTTGTTTAGCGATTTTTTTTTTTTTTTTTTTATCTGTCAAGTAATGAAAGTAACCATCTGTCTGTGTGTGTGTGTGTGTGTGTGTGTGTGTGTGTGAGAGAGTTTGGGGTGTTAGTGATGAACTGATTATATTAAAACGCATTAAATCATTATAATCTACACGAACAGAATTAAATTAATTCAATTAATTGTTAAGATATTTATGAGTTCAGTTTGAAGCAAACAGTCAGGTTTATAGGTTTAGTGTTACTTAAAAGAATTAAAAAGTCTTTTGCTTGAAACTGAAGCTTTTTAAAGGATTAAATTGAACTATTTTCTGGACTACCTTAAAATATAGATCTTTTATTTAGTGTGTTTTTTATTAGTTCTATTGGCTATTTTTAATAATAGGCTATCAGATTAGTTTGGATTAATGTAAGAATTGTTAACAGGCCATGAGATCCGATTAAAAACTTAAAATTGCATTGATTATTGTATGAATGTGTATGTAAGTTTATGTAAAGTTAAGTTTAGTTAGGTGAAAGTGAAGTGTAGGTGTATGTTATTGTAATATTTAAGCATAATTTCATAAATTATGCTAATTTAGAGTGAGCATGGTGTATTTTTATTTTCTCTAGTTTAATCCATATATATATATGAATTGTACATTTTATTAGTCTATATAAATGGTCATTAAAATAATTTATTGCAGGATAAAATACATTTTTAGGCCATTATTTTATTTTGCCTGCTAAAATGGCTTGCTTGAGTTGCAGGCCTGTCTTCTCAAAACCTAATGCATTGTAACTTTACGTATCATGTTTCGTTTTAAACCAAAGTCTTTGCTATTTTTTTTTAGATATTTGTAGTAGTTCTCAAGGTGAGAAGCTACCTGTAACCACCGAGCACAGGAACGGTTTAAGGGTTTATTTTTGCAGTGCACACACTGCACGATTGCAGAGAGCTTGTGGTGGTGTTGTGTTTTTTTTTTAAACTACTTTAAATTGATTGTAATTGTGCAACATTTGTGTCTTAGATGTGCACTCGAATGAAAAGAGGTGTCAGAGCAAGTTAAATTATTTAAATGAAATATAACTTGATGTCAAAGTATAGGTGATACAAATGTCACGTATGTTTACTATTACTTTAGCTAGTTATACTAAATAAGAAAATACATTTTTGAATTGGCTTCTTACACAACTCACTTTTTTTATGTAAAGCCTTTACTTTCGTGGAGAAAACAGAAGTTTGCAAAATCAATATGAGCGTACAAAGAAACAAAGGAGGCACAGGGCTAATAATGTTTCTCACACTTAGCTTTGCCCCCGAGTCAAGGTTGTGACTGTAAAGCGTAGGTACTGTGAGGCAGATACTGAAATAGAGAGACTTTTCGTGACAAAGTTCCAAACAAAGACAGCAGTTATATTTTATTGCTTGATAATTTCCTTTTTAGAGACTTTTACATCATTTGGAAACAAATATATTTATTCACACATCCAGAAACTAATTTTAAAACATATGTACTCTTCCTAAAATGCAACTGTTGCAGTAAAAAAAAATATCAAATAACTTAAAAGACAATGAAATCTGTCCTGATTTAGTTTCATATTCATGCTTAACTGTAGTCTACAGAGCATAGATAATTCATAGCAGAACTTAGTGATGTAATGCCACCCAAATCTGTTTTGTGTTGCAGGGTTAGGGCCATGTATGCACTAACACACACCATTCTTTCGCTAATGGCTTAATCTGTTACTGTACGTACACACATGTACGCGGTTGCACTGTAAACATGTAGCATGCCTGTGCTTTGTGTGTTTGAATTTGCTGTTGAGTTTACAAATATGACTGAGTCTTACGAATATGACTATGACTTATGTCCGAATGACAATGGAGATGTTATTTAAAGCTTAATGCACATGATCTTGCTTGCATTGCATGTAGCTAGGTTTGCCAAAGGGCATGCGCTGCCCTTTTTGTGTGTGTCGTCCGCTTATGCGGTTATTATGATTATCATTTATATATATTTTTCTCATGTGCACCAGCATGTGCATGTATGCAAACCGATTGTGTTTATGGCATAAATGGCATCCGTTCAATATGCATGTAAAACAATCATTCTGGATTAGTCGAAAATGACCCTTTTTGAATTTCTGTCGCTATAGTTATCACATGTCCCATCAGTCATTGCATGTACAATGGCTGTGGTTATTAATTTGGGCTTTAAATTTCAGAATGCTCCAGTTACACCAAGGAACTTTCCCTGAGTGCTTTCTCTCCCTCTCTCACACACACACACACACACACACACTCACAAACGGACACAAATGCAGACGTGCACAGAGTAAAGCAGACGCCAGTTTAGACATCAAGCTTTTGTGTATTTTTTTAAACATGCACACAGTGAGAGAGAGAGAGAGAGAGAAAGGAAGGTGGTTGACTTTCTCCTTCTTAGAAACTAGAGATTGAAAGGTGTTCATTGCATCACCAGTGAATGAATATATAAGCTTCAGAGAGGTTCCTCAAACGTATCATGCCTTAGTGGTTTTTAATGCAGAGGGCATGTAGGCCAGGTGCTAACAGATAGTCATCTGAGCTCAGGGGTACGTTCGTTCCTCGTAGTTCAGAATTCTTGTCACATGCTGATGTGTACGAGTTTGTGGCTATGATTTTGATGTAACGAGTTTTTGTTTGTACCAGGCACTGTATGAATTTTTCGTGCACGCTAGCATGTGTGCAAATGTGCAAGCTCAAAGACCCAGTGCCAGCTTGTTCACTTTCATTCTGTTTGATATGGGAAATAGCTTCTTGTAGAGCAGCTAAATTAGCATGAAAATGTGGATGACAGTTGAATATAGCCTATCTGTTTTTTTCTTTGTAATAGTCAAATTTTGCTTTAAATGTCAAGGTCAAAAACCGAGTGGTCCCCACCTCAAAGTTTCATTTTGAGGACATATTTGGAGCTGTAAACAAGGGTGTGTGTGTGTGCATGTCTGCTCGTCAGCATGTCTTCTGTGGTATTTAGTTTTGTTAACCACGGTGTCTTAGCTGGATTAGCCTCGAGTTAGTGAGAGGCAATTTTTGTCTGCTCAAGTGTTCAGGAGAGAGAGAGAGACAGAGAGAGAGAGTGTGTGTGTGTAGTTTACGTCCACATGGTAATTTATGTGTTCTCGGCGTGAGCGATCTGCAAACTTTGCAGTGCTGTACATCAGTAGTTTTAATGGTTTATCAGCCTGTGGTTGTGTGCTACATTACGCCACTCAAACGCATATTCTATAAACCCAGTGGTTTATTAGTTCTGCGTGAAATGCGACCGGTTGCAGTGTTTAGCGTATTTTCTTTACATATACTAAAATGCAGAGTTTTGTAGCTTTCTAATAAAAATGAATTATAAAAATCACATTGATTCCAAACCCTCAATGTTCACTAATGTACTATAATTTTTAGATACATGTTTGCATTCAGTGAGTGTATTTATGTGAGCTTGTCATCACTGAATTGGCTGAATTTAAATTTGATTTTGACAACTGTTTCATTCGTCATGTCAGCGTAGTGCCTTTTATTCTGTAGAGCTTTAAAAATAAATCTAAAAGCGAGTTAACAGATGTCATCTTCAAATGAAGGAAATCAGATGACAACGAGAAGGCTTTTTTTCTCCGGTGAGCTGCGGAATTATGAAGTTGTAACATAAATTTTCAGCTCTTGCTTGAGATGCATGTTTCACATTAGACCTGCCAGCACAGGAAACTGTCTTTATCGGAACTTTGCTTTGAATGTGTTTAGGACATAAATTTGAAGCCATGACTTTATGTCATCACGTCTGAGACGATTTAATTTATGATAATGGATCGATTCAAAACATATTCTTAGCTGTTTGGATATAAACATTAACGTATTTGATTATAGTAATTAAAAAAAAAAAAAAAGGCCAGATATTTGGATGCAGGCACAGGCGTTAATACAAGAGGTGTTCAGCTGCAGAAATCCTTAAAAATTATTATTATTTTTTTATTTATTTAGAAAATGTTTGCTTATTTATTTGTAATTTGCAAAAGTATGTATGAAATAGGCAGGGTTTTATTTTTTTTATGTATTTATTTTTTTTAAAAATGGCATATTTCAAATTAAACTAAACAGGTCTGAAAATATGTTCCTTTTTAAATGCTCATTTTATTAATTTCTTTTATAATTCAGGGACTTAAATGTCCTTGTTTTTATTCAATTTTGTCTGTGTGCTGAATTGGGCCACCTTGCATTTGCAGTGCAGAGTTTGCTGGCCATGACCTGCTAGGGGGAGCTCTAAGTCTGCCAGAGGGGGTGGAAGGCAGTTTTGAAAAAGTGTAAAAACATATTTCCTAAATGTACTTAAATGGTTAAGTCGAGTGAAATAGGGGGCTGCGGCTTCCGACGACTCTGCATAGATGTTTCAAACGATACTGCCATTAACACACATGCTCAGATGCAAACTGTCAACGCCTCACAGCAGCAGCTGGTCTTAAAACATGATGGCTCTGTCATTCCTTTTTTTTTTTTTTTTTTGTCTTTAGCGCTCAAGCACATATTTAATAATTTACAGTGAGAGTTGGATCGCTTCTCAGTGCTCATTTAGATGTGTAATAAGTATTTGATAGGTGTAGCTTTAAATATAGATAGGACATCAAGCGTGACACCAAAACAAACAAATTTAGCTTGAACGTCACCTCGTTCTTTTTCCAAGCATGCTTAAAAGTGAATGATGAAGTGGCTCTGGAACTTGTGGGCCCCTCTGACTGAGGACCTATTGTTCTTGCCATCTAAATAAATAAATTTGAGTCTGTGATATAAAAAATGGTAGCCTCTACAGAGCTTACACTCTCCACATAACAATGGGCAAAATGTCTGCCTGGCACGTTTGATTAATATGCTTGCATATTCTCTCTTCCTTTCAGTTTCAGGTGCCTTTTGTTTGCGCCACGAGCGGGAGAGTGAGAGAGCAACAGAAATCCCTCTCTGATGAAAAGTACAGTCTGTCAGTATAAATGCATCAAGGCGACTGAATCCTTTGGACGGCATCAAAAGTGGGCATAGTTTTCCATGGCTTGATTTATGAGACGCAGACACTCGTAATAGTGGCTTGAGTGTTTGACGTCCCACAGCTGGATGAGTTCTGACCAGCTCTGAGCATGGAAACGCTCCGCTTCCTGAGCATCACATGAGCGTGTTGTGTGGGAATGTGTTACTAGTTCTGCAACTGTGACATATACGTGCCTTTTAGTGTTATTTCATTAGAAACAAAAGCTTTGCAGGGGAAAAAAAGAGAGAGATGCTAAGCTTCAGGTGAGATTTAGTCGTTCCAGCTACTCATAATTCCTTGTGAAAATATTAGGTAATATCTCCCTGATGAGATTTGCCGATAAAGGGTTAGCGATGCTTAGACGGGCTCCCAGTGGACATCATCATGTTAATCTCTTTTTACCTGCAAGACGACCCATTTTCTTTTTTCCCCCCCTTTTTTAATTAAACAATGGACTAGTGCCGCCGCAGCGGCCGAGGATCACGCTTTTAAAATTCCACCGCCGCCGTGTGCCACGATGATCCCTGTTCTCTTCTTGTTAACAGCTTCATTTGCACATGCACCATGCTTTGCGCTCACACACGCATGCCACCGCCGCGCACGCATTTACTAGTGCTTTAAAACCTCGCAGAGGCGCTTTGCATCTGCACAGGAGCGCTCTGCAAGCTAAATATCCTGAACAAGTGCGGCTCTTTGTTTTTTATTTTATAGGATTTGCGAAGGCCTTCAGGCTAACAGTCTCCTAAAACAGCCAAACATGATGGTGTCACTTGTTTTGTGTAATGCATTTTGACACAAATTTAGCTAAACAAACAGGTCACAGAGAAGTTTTCAAGCAAGAGAAAACAGGAAAAACTAGAGGCCTAGCGCAAGGCGGAGGTTTGCGGTTTGAGCGTTGGTGCGCTTGACTGTAGGTTACAGATTAATGACAGACTAATTAATTCCTGATAAATTCCTGTAAGGGCTGCTGATACATGTGCATGTGTTACACAGGCCTTTTGGACGCACAGCGAACGTGAAATGACTAGAGAGACGGCTGCCGTTGACTCGCTACCTCTTTGTGGATCTGTTTTGTTTGTTTGCGTGCCATCTGAGTGGAAGGCTCAACCCAAATCCAGCCTGTCCTACTCAGCTAGCCTGCGTCTCTGTTATGTGCTCGGGTAGCGGGCGGCTCAGAGTGGGTATTTCAGAATTTTACTTTGTGGGCTGGTGTGGTGAGGTTTGTGTACGTAGCAGCGCAAATACCGAAGCCCCCACCCACTGCTTCTGCTCTTGTGCAGTTTAGGCTGATGGGAAACATAAGAAAATAACGCACAAACAGTAAAGCGGAGCTTTTATTGTTTGATTAGGCCCGTTCCCTGGCTTTCATTTTCAGCACGCTCCGCCCTCTGCGCACAGTTCTGTGAATGGCTTTAATTGGCACGGGGTAAATCTTGATATCTGGACAGCATTAGAAAGTCTTTCAAGATTTAAATACGAAAATTTATGGACCCAGTAAAAAACAATATGAAATCCGTTAAATGGTGTGTGTTGTCTAATTAGGCCCTAACAGTTGCAATTTCTAAAAAACCTCTCTGAAAACCTGTTTGTCTGTGACTTTTTATTCTGATATCGCTACGGAAAATCTCAACAGCTCAACCGTGAGCCAGATAGCACTGAACGTTAATGGTGACGTTTGCAGGGTGACAGTCCGAGGATGAAAGGTACGCTAACGCTGGGCTGCTAAAGCGCTGTTACGTAACACGCAGACCTTTGTGTGTTTTGGAGGGAAAGCCAGACTGTACCATGATCAGCCAAATACCTGTCAACAGCAATTTGGTTCCTCACAAACAAAAAATCTTCGTAAGTATGAGTCAGAGGGCCCATGAACAATGGTGCATAAATCCAGAATGGAAAAGGATAAATCCAGAACTGTGCTTTGTTGATGTGTTCGTTTTTGGAAGCCATGTCTTTTTTTAGTTTGATGTTTTCTAGAAATGTCATTAGTGAGCATTCTGACTCATATAAATGTCGATTTCTGAGGATTATTTTTAACATTAATGGTTTAATTGCAGGATGTATGTGCATCTAAAATATTGCCGGCTGTATTTATTGTGCTTTTTTCATTCAAAAATGAAATTGAGTGTATTTTATCCACAGTTGAGATTTCATTTCATATCATTCTTTTTTTAAGCCACCTATAAATATTATTCAGACTGTCTTTCTTCCACTGTCCCTCACTGTCTTTCTCTCCGGCTGCCAGAGAGTGCTTGATAAAGACAAATAACATTTGACATTTCGGTGGCCCTGATAGAATTATATGGAGTATTTGTTGAGGGATCAGAGAAAATCATGAGCTGTAATGTTACCTTGGTGACAGCATTGTTATCGCTGGTGGATGAGTGTGTGTGTGACTGTGAGGAATTGCAGACTCTCACCTGTTTGCCTAGAGCAGGAAATGCAAACCGTCGGATCGGGCCTGCATAGTTTGGTCTCGTACCTTCAAGGGAGTTATATAAAAGAAAATATCTCCTAAAATGAATATTCTGTCATTTATTTAACCGCTTGTCTTTCCAAACCTGTATGACTATTTCTCTCTCTATCTCTTTTTTTTCTGTGGAATGCAAAAGGAGATATTTGGAGGAATGTCTGAGCTGCTCTTTTCCATAAAAGCACTATGATAGTTGTTCATACACTATACTCTGAGTCTTCGACTGAATTCAAGTTGATATTTATTGAAAATTCTCTTTACAATACAGTCTTTCATTGTATTAAAGAAGAGCTGCTTTTGAACATTCTAGATGAAAAAAAATATCATGCAGGTTTTGAATAACATGAGGGTGAATTAGTGATATATTTATGGTGATTTACACACTTATGGATTGGTTCAGACTCTATAGTCCAAGACTGTACCGTATGTTTACATGATTACAACACCTGGTGTGTGTGTGTGTTTGTGTGTACGGGGGTCCCTTCTTTTGAAGTGCGTACTAGCGGCGTTGCTTGCAAGCAGCGTGTTTCCTGTGGTTGGCACAGACAGAGCAAAAGAAGGGGACAGAGGGAGAGAGAAAATTTCAGCTGCGCTCGTTCTGTACCACTCTGGGTTTTTTTCTCCAGCTGTCACTTTGATTCAGGTCTGTGCTAGACCTATGACACATTAAACTAACGCTTTCCACTAGCACACCTTAAATTCTCTCCCACAGTACAGAGAGGCTGCAATCTCACTCCCACCTTCTGTTACTTAACTTTGCTTATTACTTTTTATTTTATTGTACAACTTATTACCTGTTTGGCCAATTATAGCTGTTTAATTGAGTTTATTACAAATGTCAAAAATATGCACTGTGGTTCATGAAGTAAATCATATAAAATGACCTCTTCCTGTAGTGGTGTGTATGATAGGGTTAGTCGTTCCAGCGTGTGTGTGTGCATCTCTGCTGGTGCAGCTTCCCAGGATGCACAAATGCGTGACACACAAACAGGCACACATGCACGCATATTGCTCATGTACATGCCTGCAAGCAATCTTCATTTATTGGTTCAAATGCATATGCTTTTTTGTGCATGTGCTCACAGGTGCAAATACAGTTACAGATATATGTAAAACAGTTTCTCCAGTGATGGAGAAATATATTTACAGTGTCCCCACAATGAAATTATACAAACTTGTGGTGTTCATACAGCGTTTTTTTTATGCATTACATAGAAAAAAGTGTTATCTTCAAATTTGTGGTAACAAATAAGTTTTGAGTAAAAATAGATTAGATAATTAGAAAAGAATACAAAATAGAAACCTCTTTACTACTGGTCTCAGACTTTATATTATGACTGAAAATTTCTATTATCACACTAATTAGCAATTAGCAATATAATTAATTATAAAAAAAATCTTAATCATTCATATATGCAATGGGTATAATTAGGTGTGTGTGTGTGTGTGTATATATATATATATATATATATATATATATATATATATATATATATATATATATATATTTATTTATTTAAAATTATATATATATATATATATATATATATATATATATATATATATATATATATATATATTAAAATGTAAAATAAAATTGCTTATTTGAAATAAGTCACTGCAGTGTAATCACAGTCATAATTTCAGTGAGTGCAATGTTTTACATAGGTTGATGAGTCTCTGTGCACTCCTTTCTCTTTATTTACATGCAGACTAATCTAATGCACAGATGGTCTGATATTGCCCAGAGGGGGTCTGTGCTCCACTCCTATATGTCTGAGTCGGGTGGGGGGGCTGGATTTGAAGGGGGGGTTGAAGTACCTTAGTCATCTTCAGTTATTTCCTTCATTATGGTGCAAAATGTGAACCCAGACACTATGTGTGCGGAAATAAAATAAGACATATTTTGAATGCTTTGTGCTAAATGCTTCCGTAATCTGATTGCAAAGTGTTCAGATGCTGTTGTTTAACAGGATGCAGATCTAAAGTCTCTCTAATGTAGTACGTATCGTCTGAAATAGAGATAAGAGAAGGTTTAGTGGTTTCGTTTTCAAAGTGCATTTCGAGCTTGACATTACAAATCTGTCCGCATTCATAATTTGGACCGTGGACAAATTGCAGATGGATGCGCAGGCTGCTCGTAATTCATCATCGAAAATTAGTGGTTAGGCGGTTCCTCTGGGAGATGTAAACAGGGCTACCTGTGTTGTGTGAGCAGAGTGGTCCGTTCCTCCATCTTTGTCTCGCTCGGCGTCTGTCTCTTCTCATGGCGTTCCAGTGAGCGGCACGGTTTCACTCAGAGAGGCTTTTAGGCCTCGTACTGGCGAAAAGCGCATAACGTGCACAAGCCAAATTTAAAAATTAAAACAATATAACAAATTAGAATCCTAAGACCACAGGGTTGTTGTTGTTGTTCTTCTTCTTCTCACATTTGTCATTTAGGCTCTGACAATTTGTGAATTCCTCCCTTCATTTTCCTCCCAGATTTATGTGCACTTCAAAAAACCACACCTGCTCGCTGTGTGGCTGTAAGTGTTGCTATGGTAGTGTTTTTCTTCTTTTTTTCCTGCTTTCACCCAAATCATGCAGCGTGTTGAGTAGAGAGAGCATGAAAGCAGTGACAGGAAGCTGAAGAGTGTAAAGTGGCAGTCAGAGAAGTGTTTGTCTAGATCTTATGATTAGTATGGCGCAAGGATAAGCTGTCAAATGTAACATCAACAGAGCTGTCTGTCAGGAGGTCCCGAGGGGGCTTTGTCAAGGGCCTCTACTGTCTTTGATAAAACTGCTCTTGCACTCGGTGTTGGGCTACAAAGGGCCGATTGTGGCCGCGTACTGAAAGGTGAGGCTGAAATTTCAAAATGGAGGCAGAGGGACTGAGGTTGTCCGGCGTACTCTGTGGTTTCAGCGCCCGTCGCTCCGCGCTGTTTATCTAGGTGACAGAATCAACCAGAAGATCTGCAGGGCCTCTTGCTCTCATGGCTGTGCAAATATCTCTCACAGCCAAAAACAGAGCCCTCCCTCCCTCCTCCTTGCTTTTTTTTCTCTCTCTCTTCTCCCTTCAGACTCACTCTCTTTCTGTTTCAGGTCTGGCGGTCTCATTCTCAACCTCACAAGTACTGTATTGTATATTAATAACAGTTCCTTGCTCTTGGGTCTCGGCCTCACATATGGATGTTTATCAAGAGTTGGCTGGTTACAGGACAGGACACGCTGAACGAGAGCGAGGTGCCTCGTGTGTGGCCGCTGGGATGATTAAATTGAAGTTTGCCTTTATTTTCTGCTCTCAAAGTTTAGTGGGACTGTCAGGGGACATAGGTGAACGCTTAAACGGGCCCCAACATTCATTTCCTTTATTTTAACAAGCTGCCAAATAACGAAATGCTAAATGAACTGACCCTGAACTCTCCGAAAATGTGTGATTGCGTCTCAAGTTCCACATCATTTGTATTTTATTTCAATTTCCTGCACTGATGTGTTCTAATCAGGTTTTTGTTTCATGAAGTAGTGTATGAAGGTGGCTAGGGATGCAGTTTAGGGATACAGGGGGAAATGTCGAGTTAAAGATGAATCAGCATTTGCACTTAATTTGCATAAAGTGACTAGTGTATTTCTGAGTGAAACAGAATATTAAACGGGAAATAATTTAGAGTGAGACTTGATTTTATTTGATTGGATTGTGAGGGCGTATTATGATTATATTTTTTGTTAATAATTTTTGTCACCCAAGTGGCCAATATTTTATTTCAATTTCCCATACTGATATATATATATATATATATATATATATATATATATATATATATATATATATATATATATATATATATATATATATATATATATATATATATATATTAGTTTTCTCCACGCATTCATTTGTGTAAGACGGCAGGCTAAAGAATCTGGAAGTGGAAAAATCCATGGATAGATACAGTGGCAACTGAGGTAAATATGAATGAAGGTGTGTGAAACAGAATATTAAGTAAGAAAAGAAAAATGGGTTAGATTTTATTTTAAGGTGTCCTTGTTACAGTGTAATCATACATTTATGTACTGCGTAATATTATTCATCTACTTGTACTTACTATAGAGTTAGGATTAAGATTGAGTTTGGTTTAGGGTTAGTTGCATGTAATTATGCATAATTTTTAGTTATTACTATAGTAACTACATGTAACGTGTAACAAGGACACTGTAAAATAAAATGTTATCAAAAAATGTAGTTTTAGTATTACTGGTTAATAATTTTACTCATCCAAGTGGCCAGTATTTTATTTTGAATTCCCATACTAATGTAAATTAGGGTTATTTTTCCATGAATTAATCTGGAAAAGGAAAATTATGAGCTAAAGATGACATCCGTTTAAAAATGCGTTTAATTTGTATGAAGGGATGTGAAACAGAATATTATGTGGGAAATAATCTAGGGCGGGACTTGATTATCAGGATCTGATTGGATCGTGAAATTGGATTAAACGTGTCATTCCATGATATTATTGGAATATTTTTCCCCCATCCACATGACCTCAGTTACATCAGCAGAAATTAAAGTTATTTCAGAAGTTGACTAAGTTATTTACATGAAATCATTTTTATTTGTTTAGACCACTGCACAGATGGAGATTATTTTATTTAGATTTCATGTTGTCTCAAAACTCTTCTTCCTTTTGGTCTTCCTTGTAGCGGAAGCTGAGCATGTGGATGCGGGACTGGCCGTGGCTGATCTCCACTCTCACTCGCTGCTGGATCCCAGCATGCCTGGGCCTCTGCCTCCGGGCTTGGGCGACCACGACCTCCTCACCTGTGGCCAGTGCCAACTAACCTTCCCACTGGGGGACATTCTGCTCTTCATCGAGCACAAGAAAAAGCAATGCCAGGGTCTGACGACCGGCCACGGCTGCTACGACAAGATGGCGGACCGCAATAGCCCCTCGCCGCCCCACGCCGAGCTGAGAAAAGTGGTGGAACCGGTCGAAATCGGAATCCAGGTGACACCCGAAGAGGAGGACGATAGACTGTTGACGCCCCCAAAAGGAATTTGCCCCAAGCAAGAAAGTGGCCTGGCAGGTAGGTCAAACTCTCTCCAGAAAAATTTTCGAGCAGGCATAAGAGGCTGACGCTAATGAACTCACACGTTCTCTCGCGCCAGCGTGTTTTCTAATACTGATGTGCGCAAACGTACACTTACAGCCTGCAGAGTTGCAGACAAAGGGAGACACGCACTCATTTACCTCGGTAGGACTCTGGGCGTCCTGTAGTGATTGTGATACCGCTCATCTGCGAGCCTCAAGAGAGATTGTTTTTCCTTCAGCTGATTTCATTAGGGGAGCCTACGCCGTGCAAAGTGAAACATCACATTACTGACTCAAAGCCCTAAAACCCCCTGAAGGACTCTGGTAGTTGAAACAAATTGTGCAAGACGTGACAGAGAACTCACCCTACTTTCATGGAGAAATCCAGCCTGAGCCATCTGCTTAAAAGGTGAAAAGCTCATTAAAATTCAAATGCTCAAAAAAAAAAAAAGAAAAAAAAAAAGGAGAGAAGGAAAGAAATAGAGTAGGATTAAAAGAGTGAGTTTCCTATTGAATAGGGGTAAAGAGGCAGTTTAGTTTAGTCCAGCTGTAGGGAGAGAACTCTCCCAGTTATCTTACAAAACAGCGCAGTCAAGTCCTTCACAAAGAAGCCGGAGGGATCTTGGGAAATGGGTCTCATAAAATAATATTCTAGGTTGGACAAAGTTACCGGAGGAAACGCAGGGGAGCGGCTTATGACACTGCCTCGGTTTTTAATAACGTCGTTTTTTAATGCCTCGCAATCCTTATTTGCGAAAGTTACCCGCGGCATCGGAGACAATTTATTCCGTGCCACCACAATGCCTCGTGTATTTAAATGTCTGTAATAATGAGGCCGCTGCTAAATTACTCAGTACCTCACATGATGCAGGCAGACTTCACTCGCAGACCGACTGACTGGCTGACTGGCTGGCTGGCTGCTCGCACAGAGAGAGTGTTGGCGTCAGTTGTGAAATATGATGCAAGCGTTCACACAGTTACGTGCAAACTGTTCCACTACAGTTCGTCAGTTAAGGTTTTTTTTTTTTTCTTTAAAGACTGAAAGGTAAACGTGTGCTTTGCTAACCACACAATTTGCTAAATTAAGAGGTTAGGTCAGGGTCCAAAAATGAAAGTTTTAGTGCACCAGCAAGTAGTCAAATTGACCTTTTATATTCTTCATATTGACTTTTCACACAAACGCTTAATTTACTGCTTATTAACAGTTAGTAAGGTAGTTGTTAAGTTTAGGTAGAATAAGGTCATGCAGAATAAGGCATTAATATGTGCTTACTACGTATTAATAAATAGCCAATGTTCTAGTAGTATGCATGCTAATAAGCAACTACTTAAAACACCCTAAAATAAAGTGTTACTGTTTTTTCTTTTTGCATATTAGTGACAAATATATCAGGTGAAGATAACACTTCCCCCCTTTCTCTTAAGAAACATTTTTGATGACTTAATATCCTTCACAGATATGTGTTGTGAAGTTCTAGAGGAAAAGATATGCAAGCACCCTAAATTTACATTTGAAGTGACAGTCACTATACATTGCTTACATCAGTAAAAGTTACATTTCATTATAGGTTATTATTATAATTTCACTTGCAATTGACTCTTGGCCGGAGTTTGCAGTGGACTATGTTTGCAGTGTATGATGTAAACCTTTAAATTACTTATTCCTGAGTATACAGAATTTTTGTTCTTAAAAAAATCTCATTTTGGAAATGTTGAACAAAATATTAGCTTGTTTTTTTAAGGATAAAAAAAACTATTTATCTTATAGTGCGAATTTAAAAACATTGTAATTACCCAATTCATGTTATTTCAATCAATGCCATACAAAATGACTAAATCTTTCTTCATTTTGACCCACCTTTCTGCATTGAAAAGTAGTTTTAATCTCATTTAAACTTTAGAATTTGAAAAATGGGATATTAAAATGAAAGGTGAACATTTGCCTTTGTAAATCATATTGCAGTTAGCAAGAGTAAATTTTACACCTTTCATTAATTCAGGGCTGGAGAGGGAGGCAGTTCCCAGAGAAGAATATAACGGCAGATGAAACATCCTCTGAAAGTGATTAAGACGCTTGAATGTCAGCTTGAGCATGCGGCTAAACACTCACAGGCTGCCTTGTATTCATAATTGCCTCCCAGCAGGTTAAAGTATTCTTTTATGCTAAACCTTTCCCGTTCCATTTGTTCTCGACGTGAAACAGAAAATGACACGCAAAAAAAAAAAAAAAACACTCAGCCAATCCGCCTTGAAAATAGCAGTGGTACTCTTGCTCGGCAAAGCACGGATCATTTTTCATGAATTTGTTTTTTTTCTCCTATAATATATCCATCTGCTTACTTCAAGTGGAGAAATGACTGAGAGAGAGCATGAGAATGCGGGAGAGAGAGAGAGATGTAGATGAAGAAGACCACTTCTGGATCCATCAATAAGATTCCAAAAGCCAACTCTGATCAGACCAACATTATCTTCACAAGAGTTTCCCGCACTTCCAGACCCTTTTCTTTTCAGCCAGAGTGAATCTTTTCATTAAACCGTCCATGTAACCTTGACACACAAGCACTGTTGTGACAGGTCTTAAACTCCACCGCTTCATTCCTACATGTCAGCCTCCATCACATCAGCCCTCTCTTCTCTGTCTCTCACATGTGATTCACCTATAGTCCAACGGGAAGAGCATAATTTCAGGCCTTTAAGTTAACATTCCCAGTATCACGCCTCATATCTTGCGGTAATATTACAGGCATTTAGGAAGAAAATCATCCAAGTGATTCTTTATTTTTGGTTGAGTGAAGGTACTGAACGGCAACTTCATTAAGTCACATACGTAACCGTTCTCTAGAGACGCCGTAATGATAACTAAACATTGTGTGCTTTGCTCCGGAAACCCTATAATCAGTCGAAAAAGACCCCGTGATAAAGTATTCTGATTACTGAAATAGCTTTTAGTGATAATTCTCCCAGTGGCTTTTTCTTTATTAGTGTGTATGAAAAAGTCAACGTTATCTATGACAATACGGGACAGCCATTGAAGAGGAACCACTTGAGGGTTGAATTCAATATTTCTCGCATAAATATCAGCAGGACACAGGCTCGCTCTGCACCGTATTGTATTGCCACTTAGCCTTCTTAAGTTTCAGCGGAATTTAATTATATTTAATAGCCCTAATTAAATAAAATATGACATTCTGCATACCCTCAGGCAATAGGAACTGCTGCTAGGGGCAAAGGGAGGGCTTGGTTTGCGTGCAAGAGCCGCTAGAGCCCCTCTCGTGTAGCACAGCGAGGTTAAAACAGTTCAGTGGCACTGAAAAATAGGGCCCTGAGATGGCCGACATAGCTAGCTGTTGCCACTGTGCACCATTAAGCAGTCCAAATGTGAAATATGTACATAAATAAACAAATAAATAAGACATTTACCACCCCTTAATGCATCTAGATGGCTTAGCCTGCTGAAGCTGGCCAGGCATTTAATGGTACTTGTTATTTAATTATAGATCTCCGATAGAGGTGCTATGAACCACGGTGCATTGTGCTGAAACTGTTCGCTGTGAGGACGCCTTAATTAAAGAGCTATAATATAATGTGATCTCATGAACCTGAAACAAAAGGATAATATGATAATGAGATAATATTATGCATAAATTCCTAGAATGTGTATTTTTGGTTAAGGTAGACTAAAGTGGTCACATTAGCACGTCTGAATAACATCTAATCATCTACTGTAAACTCTTTAGGAAATGTTAGTTTCCTATTTGTCTCTGCTGATGTTTAATTCTCTAAATAAGCTTTTGAACCCTTAGTCACTGACTTACAAGTGATCAGATGTGAAGTTTGTACATTTTAAATATGCATAAAGTGTGATGGTAAAAGTAAAGATGATTCTGTCAAGCTCTGTTTGTGTTGCTTGTGCAGTAGTCAAAGGGGATGGTAGTGCTTTAGGGTTTCAAGATAACTGATTCAAATGGGGTGTAAATAAAGGCTTATTTCGCAAAGTATTTGGTGTTGGTTGTAATCAAGCTCTTGTTGGTTTGAATGTGTGGTGATCAAGCCATGTACCATTCAAAACCTACATTGCATTTGAGGTTAGCTTAAATATCAGCATGCAAATAAGAGTGACAAATAGAAAAATGATCCTAGTTGTCCAGATATATTTGGTTGCAGTAATGGTTGTGTTAATGTGATAGTTTAGAGCATTAGAAAAGAACAGCAGCAGTTTTTGGTTTGTTTGTTTGTTTAGTTATTTATTCATTATATTGACTGCCATTCAAGATGGATATATTTTTTTTAGTTATGTATAGTTGGGTATGTTTAAGCTAAACACAAGTATGCAAATAGGTGTACGAAAGAAGACTAATCGGAATTCATGCGAATTTGCTGTTAGATTCTGAACAGAGATTTTAGATCATTTGATTAATTTGATAATTAAGATTATTTAATAAAACAAAGTTTAAAAGTATATTATAAAGCAGTTTGGGCTAAATTAAATTAAGTTTAATACAATGTTACATACTTTTTTTTTAGCTAAGAAATTCAAAATTTAAGTAAGCAGAACTGGCAGATTTCAGTTTCGTACTTATACATTTTAATTGCTCTTATTTTTACATTTTTGAGTAAATCATACATTAAACTTAAAATGATCATGTAATCTACACATATTTTTAATAGTGGAAATTTAGCTAGCTAATTGATAACAATGCTTTGATAACATTAACATAGCAATTGTTGAAAGAGTATGGCAATATAGAACATTTATATTATGCCTATTGCATATTATAACAACAGCAAGTTGATGGTAACCCCCCTCCCCCCCCCCCCCCCAAAACCCACTCAACAAAACAACAGCCATGATGGTAACCCCCAAAAAACCCACTTAACAAAACAACAGCCATGATGGTAAACCGCCCGAAAATACTACTAATTCTCCCATATTATATATATATATATAACACTTAATTTTATCATTATTCTCTATTTTGAGTGTCATGGCAAAGCATGCTGGGAAATTTAAGTTTGTCTAAATTAAAGGAAACAAAACTCAAAACAATGAAACAATTCAGATTACTTAAAATGTGTCCGTTTCGTGAACTCAAAAGAAAAAGAAAGTTCTAAATACTCATTAAAGTTTAATTTAATTTAACTAATTTATTTAATTTGAGTTTGCCCTACTCAAACCAATTCATTATTTTGATTGTTAGGGTTTACAATATAATACTAATACTGTAATACTAAGTTTAATACTTGAAAAATGTCAGTATTGAGGAAGGAATATCAATACTGCAAGTACTGTAAATAGATGTTTGTAAGTGACTGAAAATTGCATTAGTGCTCAGTTAAAACCTCACAGCAGGCTGCATCAGTTAGCTCGCATTCTATCACTATAGGAACGCCAGCGGACCATGTGGTGAGATGGTGGACATGTCTTTTGCCGAGATGGGCCCCTGTTTCTGTCAGCGTTTCACTCTCTCTCCCTCTCTCGATCTCTTTCCACTCACACCATCCAAGCACACTCACACAGCTTTACACGTCTAACAAGTGCTGCGACAGGGGGAGTTATTTCTGACCCTTGGCTTGCCAGATCGTCGCAGTGAATATTTCATGAGACATGCTATATTTATAAAGAAATTTACCTCAAACACTTTCCTCTCTCACCCTGCCTCTCCTTGAGAGTGATCACACTGCTGGGCCCCTGTCGTTTCGGAGCCCACACCTGCCATTAATGCCGTCTCGAGTCTAGTGCCAGAACCGTTTGTAGGTGTTATGCAAATCGATTCATCAGGAGCCAAAAGCGCTTGATGTTCGGGGCCTGACACGCTCAGTATCAGCATATTTGATGGTCACAGATTCATTGTGAATGGTAATTAAATGTGCACACAGTTATTTCTTCATTAAAACTTTTAACATCTACAGGAATGAACAGTACTTGATAATGTGTGTGAAACAGACCCCAGTCTTATCAGTAGTATAAAATAAGTATTATTTAACACAGAGCAGTTCACCTAACGGTAGCCGCCATGTTGAGATCACGTGACCAGTTGAATAGGAATCACATTTTCAGATTATTTTATTGGACAACTTTGCTCACAGCAAAAGGTTCTGCTTTTGTAACTGAACATTTTTTCTTTCAATTTAGCACAGAGTGCACTGTAACATATTTTCATTGTACTTTCAGTTTTATTTTAGTGATAAAATGTGGTTGTTATCTCAATAGTGATATTGTGGTGTATCTCTCTTCTCAGAGCTTTTAATGCTCTGGAGAACGATCCAGCCCTGGCTTCAGTGATACTGAGCCTGGCCAGACGGTTCCTGTTACGTGCCCTCACTTCCTACCTATTTTTGAGGTTTTGCCCAGAAAGATTTGTTTCGGAGTTTCACTTGCAGTGGTGTGGTGCCAGCATGGTTTGCCAGCCTTGTAAACTGTGCATGATGTGCTTTGTTTTGAATGTTAGCATTTATTTAGATTTCATCTTTGTTTGTTATATTAGGTATTAGGGTAACTATGTAGGGTGTTGGCTTCATTCAGGTTTCATCAGCTAGCATGGTTTAGTCTATTTTGCATGTACAGTTCACATTTTCTCTGATGTAATGTCTAAATTCAATATTTACAGAGCGGAATTGAGAGAACATGCGCTGCCCATTAGATGTTTAACATTGTTTTGAAGCAGACTGAATTTTGAGTACATCAGAAGATGATATATTTTTCTTATTTTCTGCCCAGCAGAGATGAACATGCACAGTCCAGAATAAACAGATATTTGGATCCTCCCTCACTACGTAGAACATCTCAATTGAGAGTACATGTCCCTCTCTCAGAATCAACATATACACTGGGAGGGCTCTTCAATAAATAATGACACAACAGGCGCAGAGATATCGAAAACATGCTTCCATAATATGATGCACATGCCATTTTTTCAATTAAGATTCACAAAGGCTTGGCAGGAGGACGGCCTGCCCTGGTGCAGGGGCTATGTCTGAATCAATGTGCACAGAGAGATGTGTTAGATTTAATATGTTGCTTTAGACACAGTTCTTTTGCTGGTCTTCTTGTTTTATTCCCTTTTAGTTGATTCAATAAAGCCTGAAGTGCCATACCAAGTGGCCGTTTTGAAGTGATAATTGCCCACTTTTGTCTAGTTTCTCCATGTTTTTTTTTTTTGTTTTTTTTTCTCACCCATCTCTCTTTTTTTTTAATGTCTGCATTAGCCACACTAGTCACTGGCTAAGTTCATGCTTGCAATGCAGCATTTTTCTTTATATTTCCCTCATGCATGCATTTCAAATTTGCAGTCTGGATGCATGTTAATGATACTTTGAATGTGTCATTGAGGTTTTTGGGATGTCCAACCAAGCATACAGGGATTTTTTTTTTGTAATTTTTTCCTAGACTAGATTTACCATTGCACCTTTTAAACTTATTAACACTTAAGTCATGTCAAGTCATCTTTATTTATATAGCACTCTTTACAATAAAGATTATTTCAAAGCAGCTTTACAGTGATAACAGGAACATTATGCAACAAAGTTGGTTTCAGCTGTACAGCAGCTCTAGAAGAAAAATAGTGTCATTGTATAGCTTGAAAAATCATCAGTTATTAATTTAGTGCATTTCATCTATATATAATCATATATATATAATATTGTTGAATAGTAGGTGTCCCTAACTAAGCAAGCCAGAGGCGACAGTGGCAAGGAACCCAAACTCCATCAAGTGACAGAATAGAGAAAGTCAGGGGGGCCACACTGTAAAACACAATAAGTTCAGGATACTCAAAACATTTGATGAAAGTAACTCATTTTTTTAAGTTCGTAGAGCTTTTGTGACAAGTGGGGCGGGGCCGAGAGCTGTGGAAGCGGAGCAAGGCCAGTGTGGTGCACAGGTGTCTCTCATGAACAATCACGTCACCTGCATCCCTTCGTTCCAACAGTTCTCAGCCTTGCCCCACTCATCTATTAAACACAGTTCATTTACACAAATGTCACATTCAGATCTTGGTTAAATGTTAGATAGCAGATAACACATGCTATTATAATTATCAAATATACTTGCATGTATACAATCAAACCACTCACAGTAGCCTATATATGTCCTTAAAGATTTTGCAGCCCATCCTCAACCTAACCACTGACTCAACTCTTCACCACAATGGTAACCCTACAAAACGAACATAACAGAACCCCCTGTAAATCCCAACATAACACTACACAAAATACTAATTCATGTCTCCCTATGTTAATCTTGTGCAAAAACACACAAAATAACACTTAATTTAATTTATTTACTTATACAGTCTGACGCAAAACATCATGGGGATTAGAAATGTGCTGCAACTCAATCATATTAAGTTCAGCTTTCTACAATGAAATTGAGTTCACACAACTTTTTTCTATTAAGTACAATGAACTAGTTTCATTAAATTAATTTCACTGTTCAATTTTACAGTGCAGTTCTCCTCTGGATTAAGATTTGGATTTAAAATTATCCACGTTGAAATATGCATTAATAGTTTGTTTACTGACTTAAACAGCATTCTAAGCCTTTACATTTTAAATATCATTTAGAGCGACATGAAATCAAGCTTGAAAAATATATTCAATGATATATTTAAAGCCATTAGTTTTGTGGCCATCATGTAAAGTAGAGTGTCTGGTTTTAGCAACATCTCTGTTAATCTGCGGTTGATTACGTGTCCCTCTGCGGTGCATGTCGAACCATCCTCCGTAGTTATAACATGGCCTTACATGCTGCCAAAGCCATCCCCTTTGGTGAACCAGACTTTAATTTCTTCCCTCCTGTGTGTTTAATCCACTACTTCAAAATTCAGGAAAGTGCTACCTTTACTTGGCTTTTGAAATGCCTTCCAAATCCTCGCATTTGGGTTGTGTCCAGCAGCAGCAAGAACAGGAAAAGCCAGGAGGAGTGAGAAGCCGAAAACGAGAGAGAAAGAGAGAGAGTGAAAGAACGAGAGAAAACAGTTTTAGTCATTAATAGACCATAAAAAAGGAAAGCTGCATCCATGTTCTTCTCAGCATCTTGAAATCCTTTTCAGATTTTTGCCTCGTTGCTTTTTTCAGTTAATCACTTTGCATGCACTCATTTAAATATTAAAATTTTCTTTAATCATCAAAGGCAGTGAGCCTCATGCATATTCATATCCGCATCCCCCCCCCCACGCTTCCCCCAGAATTACAGGTTCATTACCTCGCTCCAAAGCCAAACAGTCATTACCAAGAGCCAGCTTTTTAATTGCGGATGCCTGGCCATCATCGCCTTACTGCTAAGATTTAAACTTCCATAAGAATATAAAAAAAAGATTTCCCAAGTTCGAAATAACTTAACATACTTGTTATACATTCTCTATGCCTTGGAAAAAAGTACAGAGTTGGAGAGAGAGAGAGAGAGAGAGAGACCGAAAGAGAGAGAGAGAGAGAGAGAAAAACCTGTTCTTTGGCTGGAGCTCTGAATATTTGTCAAGAGGCTTGACGAAAGTTGCATTTGCATAATGACTTTGTAGTTCTGCATTAATAAAATTTGCATATGAAGCCGTGTTAATTACTCCTGATCAGGCTTTTTTGCATTCATGCATGGTAATTTTCTGCGACTTGCGAGAATTGATGTCCTGGCGTCAGGGCTGTGATTGGTGGCGGTGGCGCTTGTGGATGTGGGGATTTGTGTGTGTGTGTGTGTGTGTGTATGTATGAGTGAGTGTGTGTTTGCGTATTTGTGTTTTGGGGGGTGGTTCAGAAGGAGATGGCGTCGGATGTACCGGAGAGAAAGAGGATATGGCACATTTGTGTGTTTGTGCGGGCCTCTTTATTGCATAGCTCACTTGCTGTTGTCTCAGATATCTCCTGTAATTGGTCTAAGAAAAAGAGCAGTCATTTAAACGGCTTTCTATGTAATGAAACGTCATAAAGCAAGCAGAAGAAAACAGCCCTTCAACAGCAGACAGGCATTTCAAATCTATTGTTTGGCCTATTTATTTCTAAACAAGACGACTGTTCTCTGCAATAGAGGGCTTTGGTGTCTTTACCATCTGAATGGAGGACGTTGTGAGAATAGAAACAAAAATGTGACCGTTTACCTTCTTAATTTTTAATTTTGTTTCAAATCTACCTCTTTTCTTCCTCCTCCCTTTTTTATTCTCACACCTGATTGGTTTAATCCGTCTTATTGCCAGGATGCAATTAAGTAACATGTTTACGATTCGCTTTCTTTTCTCAGTTTACTTAGCGTCGGCTTCTGTGATCTTTTCCTCCTTGCAATCCTGATAAAATGTTTCTAAATGCGGAGTCTTTTTCCTTGCTGGTGTGTGTTTTTTAATAACTCAGTATTTTACCTTTGAAATGAGCTCCATTTATTCAGTCCTTAGGGATTTGCCTTAATTTAAGCACATCAATTTGTACACTTTTCACTAACGTTACCTTTCCACTGATTTTTCTTTTCCCTTTGTCAGAGCCCTGCTGGGTTCAAGCATTTGCCTATGGAATTTTGGCCCCTCGCTTGTGGTTTGGCAAAGGCATCACACGACACCGTGTGCTTGTGTGTGTGTCCGGTTGTGTGTGTGTGTGTGTGTTTGAGTGAATGCCCTTTGCTAGCAAGTGTGCATGTGTGTGTTTCTTTTTCTCCTTTTCTTTTTCAGAATCTGGTGGTCTCCTTGTCATTTTGATATAGCGACAGAATTAAACACAACTTTTACCAGCATGAGGATTCTGGGGCTGGATCCAAAACAAAGAGATGTGTTTTTGAGCCAACAGACGCTCAGCATATGAGTGCTATGCTGCAATGCACAGAGTGTGTGACGGCTCTGGCATACCTGAAGCCTGGCGCTTTCTAAATGCTGCCATGTGTGCCATCAGTGTTGTGATAATGGCCGAGAAAAACCTACAACGAAGCTAAACCCTCAAGGGCAGCGTAATCATAGCCAGTCAATCATCCTGCTCATGTTACATGCATCAATTGATACTTTAAACGTCATAGCAAGTGATTTCTTGAGAAAGAAGATATATTGTTAAAATAAGTCGAAATAAATTATTAATTTAGGAAAGCAAAGTTGGGCCAAATTTTGATTTTTTGGCTCCCTTTCGATTTAACAGTTGGATTTTGAACTGAATTGGAGGATGACAGGAAGAGAAATTGACTGGATTGTAATTCAGCTCATATTTTGGAAAATATATGTACACAAATGTTAATTTATTAAATATAATGATGCATATTAACTAAATACAAATTTCAATAGGTGTAATCAAGACTTTGACTAACCCTAACTAAACTTTTGACTAACCATTTTCTAGAATTTAGAGTTATATGAATTTCAGTTAATTTTATCTTTTGCAGTTTACCGTTTTTTGACAAAAGCGAGGGACTGAAAGAATTCCCAGCGATCTGTAAAGAAGTAAACAATACCCTCCTACTGTAATTGCGAGAGTGTAATCTTGTGTGCTCTGGACTGTGTACAAGCTTTAAGAGGTTACTATGTCCCACATGAAGACATCAAACAGTCCCTGTGCCACTTTGTGGCTGTCGTATGGCGGGATTTTAGTCTCTCCCGACCACAGGCAGGGAATAAACTTGTCACTAATTTGGACTGTGAGAGCTGGCAAAGCTCTGTGCACACGCTGGTGGCTTTCGCCCTCATGCTGTCCTTTGTTTTATTTATTTTTCTGTTTCTTTTATTGTCAGCAGAGATGTACACTCCACACAGATTTCTCCTGCATTGCTCGTGCGGAATTATTCAAGGTAACCAACAGCTTTTAAATCCTCTTAAGATTTTAGAGTTGAAGCCACTTCTCAAAACCAAATATGTATATGGTGGTATTTCGTATTTATCTTCATTTGTTTAGCCCTGTCCTGCAGGTTTGAAATCTGCAGCGCTATTCAGGAAAACTGAGCACCTTCCCGGCTCGCCTTTTGCATATCGTTACAGAGGCTCCATCAGACTGACAGTGTTTGTTTTGTGAACTAGTCTCCATGAAGATTTAAATTTGTAAAGCGGGGGAGATGCCGGGGACGAGAGCGCATTGTAAGCCCCTCAGGCTGGGTCTAAGCAGGCCTAGATGGCAGTCCCTGTATACCTCCCTCTAAAGCCGCTTTGGCAAAAGTGGATTGGCGCCGCAAACAATGGGGCGGGTGTAGAAAGCAGTGGACAGGATGGGATTACCAGGTTAGCACAGGTTCCTCCCAGCGTTTGCACATTCTCCTGGGCCGTTCAGGCTTTTTGACATGGCGCGTCTGAGGGAATTAGTCCATCTCGCCGGTTTAAATCCGAACCGTCTAATGAAGCCTCTCAAGCCTGGAATATTTCCCACAGAAGGGTGTTGCCATTTAGTAGGAGAAATCACCACTTAACAAAAGCTAATTTTTCCCTCTGTTAGCTCGGGAGGATTAGGGGCCAGCGGTTGAATAATACAAAGTTTGTGGATCATGCGGAGAGGTGGGGGAGAAGCTTTTAAGAGTGAAATTAAAGCCCGGTGACAGTCTATGGAGGGGTTGTTTGTTGCTATTGAAGGTAGGAAGCGTGGCGGAGTGCGTTCGGAAGGACCGGAGCGCTCTATGGAGATTGCGTGCGCTGGTGTGCGCAGGCGGGTGGCACAGCTTGACGAATGCGTGTTGATCCCCTTGTTTAGGGGGTTTTAAGTCTACCCAATTTCACATGCTAACGGTCGCAGAGCAGGCCCTAGACATTCCACCCTGCCAGAGTGATGGCTCTAGCTGCTTTAAGCTGAAATGCATCCTACAATATTGATATTTGTTCCCCAGGGTCTCTCTCTTTTCCCTGCTGCCTTTCTTCCCCTTTGCTTTATACTGTCCTCTGTCTTTCTTCTTTTGAAACCCCCGGCATGTAAAGCAGCAAAATGCCAGGCCTGTGTGGATATGGCAGACCTATAATCATGCTTCTCTTACAGTAATTGCTCTCGTCTGTGGAGTTTAGAGAAAGCGCTCTATCAAAGTGCTGGCTGGAGTAGGGGATCACGCGCTGGCATCGTTCGATCGTCCCATGAGATGCTCTCAGGTTAACCCTTTCCCTCGCCTTTCACCATGACGAACCAATTGGCGTTCGGTGAGTCTGCAACGGTTTCCAAACTTTCCGTCCTGTTAAGGTTTGGCACATGTCGCTTTGTAGAGTTTATTTTGTTCCTCTGCGGGTGAATTCTAGTGTTACTTTTCTATTTACTCTACACTTAAGACTGTCTGGGTGGCAGCGTGGTGAAACTAGAGCAAGTGTCTGCTTTCACAAAGCACTGCATTCCCCCCGATTACTCATCAGAGGCTCAGGCTTGTGCATTTAATCCAACCTCTGTCTTTATCAAAACACAATGAGCTCAATAAAACACATCAAATTATTCCCTTCAAAATGGCATGAAAATAGCGGCCCCTTTAATCCATTAAAACAATATGGCTGCCTATGGTAGCGTTTGCCTCGCTTACAATCAATTGGATTACTTTTTGAACTCTTGAACAACAAAAAAATCGGCAAATAGCTGGGCCCTTCTGATAATTTCATATCTTTGACAAAAGCCGCTGTTGTTACAACCTGTTGGAAGGCCAAAACCACCCATTGGCAGGCTAATTCATTTGCTAGCTCAAGGACCTTTTAGCTGTAAACAATGCTGGACCTCAGCCAACGGCAGTCACTTATTGTGCTTTAATACACGTCCTTCTGATTAGAAGCAGGAAAACAAATCACTTTCTTCAGCACTCAAAGCCACCAGAGAAACCCGCCGGTTAATCCAGCGAAATTGCTTGTGGCGGTTGAATGGAGTAGAGAAGAGAGTCTTGTTATTTTAAGATGGCACCCCTGTTGTCTGTATAGAAAGGTGTTAATGCACCTGGCATGACTTGAAGGAAAAATTGAAGATGAAAGGCATATCTTTCAGGTAATTGAGCCACTTTTGTTTAGTTACCCTCTCTAGCCTCTTAATTAGGCCAGAGTTTTCTTAGAAAAGCATTATTTGCACATGGGCAGATAGGCAGTTGTTGTTGTGTTAGGCCACCCTGTTCACTTACCTCCAAGTCTTTATGTCGTGTCTTTATGTGCAGAATTGTCTTGTGTCCCAGGTGGCCACGTCTTGGTCGGGAGAGATCTGTAGACCCCCGGCTGGGAGCATCGCTCCGTCCACAGTCTGTGGCCCCTGTTGTTGGAAGAGGATGCCATGTGGAATTTCGCCTCTGGCGGAACTTTGGCCATCTGCCTAATTTGAAAGTGAGAGGTAGCATGTGAAATTAAATTAAACGAAGGCCAGTGCATCAGCTCAGTTTAATTGGGGCTGGAGAGTCAACTTTCTCTCTCTTCGTTATTCCAAACATTGCTTCCCTCAACGGCACTAGCCGATCTTCTCTCTCTCTCTCTCACTCTCTCTCTCTCTCTGCTCAGTTGGGCCCAGAAATCAGATAAGAATCGCAAGGCTAAATGAGCATCATTAAAGTTAATCAGCAAAGCTGAAATAAAGCGGAAGGTAATCGGCCTCATCCTCAGATGGTAGTGATATCAATCAACCTTGTTTAAACCTGAGGTGCGAAATGAGTGGTGTGAAGTCGGTCAGTAAAGCTAAGCAGCTCGTTTATTTAATGTTCTGCTTTATTTTTTCTGCCTGGACATTACAATACATTTCCTTGTTAATCAGTTTTTAGTGTTGATTCACAGATCATCATCACCTTAACCCGCGTCACCTGACCCATGATCTTAAGTGCCCTTGTCAAGCCGGTGTTATCCATACAATTACAACCTACGACGTCTAAAATGTGTGCCTGGCCATCCCAGTTGGCACCACTCCCTGCCTGCCCCCTGCACATTTCTGCACACACATCACAGGGACCTTTTATAATGCCCTGCTCTCTTTGTGAAAGGATTGTTGAATGCCCAGCTTTTTATAGTTACATTTAAAGGGAGTTGGATGCCTGGACCAGCTGGGGCTCATTATGGTATACGCCATCCAAAAATGCACGTGTAATTAATTCGCTCACACAGGCCCCCATCTTCCCTTGCTGCTTTGGCTCCCAAGACCCGCCTGGCCTCCGTTCTGTGCTCTTTCTGCACCTCTGAAGGACTCCTCGGCGGACCGCACAAGTCTCTGCTCACGATCAATAACCCACCAGAGCAATAACATGCATGTGGATTCCCCTCTAAAATCCAAGGGTTGCACTGGCAGAAATCGCTTGGCTTTTAGTAATTTCCGGTTGATGTGGACTAAACGAGAATGAATCATTATCCTTCCAGTTTGCACAATGCCCTTTTTTCCTCTATTTCTTTTCTTACAGTCCTCTTTGGGTGTTTGAGACACTTTGACATTATTTCAGGGCCACGCTCAACCAAAATCAAGGGAAGAAGGTCCATTTTGGCTCTTATTGTGACATTGTTCCCAGGCAGTGATGTAAATTCTCTCAAATGAAATGAATAGCTCAGCTAATGCAGTTTTTTGAAGTCCATTTTTTCCTCTCTGCTGAGGCAGTGCCAGGAACCATTGCTCTCTTTGACAGTGAGCATTTTCCAGTTTTCTAGTGTCAGACTGCTTCTGTTCCAGCTCTCCTTGATGGCATGGACTGGGGCAACCTAGTTAAATGTTTCAGCGGGTTTACCTACTCATTTGCTAAATCTACACTGTACTTTTTATCTACTAATTTGACTTGCATACAAAGTGAGGGGTATTGGTTAAAGCTATAACACGTGTCATCCTTAGGCTGATAACAATGTTTTACAATATGCTATCTAATTTCTAGTACATTAGCTGGTTGACCAACAAACATTTTCCAAAAAACAAAACAAAAACAAGACCATTGTAAAATGTTAAGACCAGCTGTTTTATTGGTAGTCTAAGTCTAAGTCCAAAACACGTCTGCCAGCTTAAGCTAGATTTTACAGCACAGATTGTTGTCTTGCTAATCATTAATGGGGTAGTTCATCCAAACATGAGAGTGACCTGTATGATTTTCTTTCTTCTGTGGAACATAAAAGAGGACTTTTTGAGTGTTTTAGTTGTTTTGTCTATTTAATGAAAGTCAAGGGGGTCTAATACTACATTTTTCAAATGTCATCTTTTGTGTTCCACAGAAGAAAGTCATACAGGAATGACATGAGGGTGAGTGAATGATGACAATTTTAATTTTTTGGTGAACTGTCCATTTAAGATTTACCAAATTAACTAGATATCTTAGGGTTTCTGGATATACCTGATAAATGCACTAATAGTACTCAAACAAATAATTCCAATAATTATAATGTGCTAGAGTGTCAATTATCAACCAGTGAGAAGCGAGGGGTTGATATTTAAAGTCCTTCCTTCATTGAGGACCGGGTTTTGGGAGGAGAGAAGGGGGCGTTCAAGGAGCCCTGTTTCTGGCAAATGAAAACAGATTGGACTGGTTATGGGAGCGGGCCTGGTTTCAGTTATACTGGAGACAGGCGTACTGTGTGAATGCCATACCCCCCACTACCACCACCCTTTCCTCCATTTACAGTCTCTGACATGTTTTTTCCAGCATTACTTTCGGCTGTGCTCTTTTCTTGAGTTTTTTAAGCATTTTTTTTTTCCAGTCCCCTTTTTCGCTTGGGAATTAAACAGAAGGAGAGCAGCTCACGACTCCTGTGATCACGCTTTCCATTTTGTGACATTTATTTTTGTTGTCAGGGAAAAAATTGGTCGCAAAGAGTTAAAATCACACTCACAATGAGCATTTTCAAGTGTGTGGTTTGACACGCTGGGCAAGCCAGGGTTCATGCCACTGAGAGTCATGTGATTATCATCATCACTTTGACATTGGAGCCATTTTACAACTTCGACTCACAGTTATAATCATCCTGTGAGAAAATGTTTTCTTTGTGCTGACAGGGAGGGGTACTTTGTTTATGCTGACTGGAGCACCCACTTTCTCTTATTATTTTGTCTAGCTGAATGCTCTCCAGACAGGGATACCAAACATTGCCTGGATAAGGCAGAACTGCCCCCCTTCGAGCATGCGTTTTAAAAACTCCCGGTCTGTCAGTACACAAACCTCTGTGTTTTGTTTGCTAATTGCAGCTACATCATCCTCCGTGTTTGGTCTGGCTCAGTGATTTAAATATTTCATGCAGTTTGCAGAAAGGCTTTAGTTACAATCTTTTTTTGTGTGTATGTGTGTGTGTGTTGCTCTAAAATAACATTTACATTCAGTTGCAGTGCGGCCGAGTGCCACGGAAATCAAGTGCTTGTGCAATTAGTACATTATTGCAAGCCATTCCTCCCTGGTCTGAAGCACAGAGTGGGCCGAGACACAATGGCTGGCGCGATTATTGGGTGCATTTGGTACGCCTGATTACATTTTACAGGTGCTTGTTAAAGCGAGCCTTTCACACTCCCGACTGCCTGATGATAGGAAGCACCTCTCGCACAGGTCGTGTGTTTGTGTTCGGGCATTTGTGTGTCTGTGTGTGCGTGCGTTTTCACCGCTCCTGAGGTCCAACAGCCTCGGTTGCCCCCTGTCTCAGTGCAGTCCATCAGGTGCAGCTTGCATGTGATCAGGCCCTTATAAGGGCCGTTTATGATAGAGGACGCACATCCTCCCCCTTTCTCCAGCCCCTGGATTCCCACTCTAACCCATGTCTGGTCTGAATCTGCTAAGACAGGGAGAACCTGTGCACTGTGTCCTGGAAGAGCAGTGTAAACACAGAGACCTTGGCCAGAGCGCACGGACGCTGCCTTCTAAACCACATAAACACATTCACGGATTTGTTCGCATATATTTATGAGCGCGTCCCGTTGACTGCTAAAGGATTTAAAGGTGCTGTAAGTTATGTTATTTGTTCTGGAACTTATACCACTTAAACGCAGAACCTGATTTCACCACGTGCAACATGTTCCTGGATCAGCATCTCTGTTGATCCTGGAATAACATTCCAATCAACCAATAAGATTTGAGGGACAAGTTTACCATTTATGTCAAGTGTAGGCTTACAACCAGGGTTAGGTGCTTCAACATCAGTGTTATTCACCTACCATTTCCCTCTGATTTTCATGATAACTTATGGGTAGGGTTAGGTTTTTGTAGGGATATGGTTAGGATAAAAGTTTTGGACAAGAATGTTCTTCCAAGATATGTTGACCTAGGAATGCGTCTAAATAGGCAAAATCAGCATGTGTGAATTAGACACTTATGATTGACAGACAGAAAGTTCCTCAAAGTTGTCTGGTTGAATATAAAATTTGACTATCAGATGTTTCTGTCAGATAAGAGAGACATTTTCTATGTGCCATTTAGAAATAAATAAATAAATACATCTCTGACATCTTATTGTAATTAGTAAGATACTCCAGACTGACCCTAACTCAAGCTTGTGTTCTAAAACTTCTTTTGAGCTCAAAGATATTATTTAATCCATGTATTAATTTTTTTTTAACTAATGAGTACCCTCTCTTTTTTTTTTACAGTAAGACATATATAACATTTTGAGTAAGTACATTAACAGTAGTGGGGCAAATGCTTAGTATTTTTAGAAGGTAGTAAGGGTTTTTTTTTTATATTCATACTCTAACGGAGTTCTGTTACAGTATGACTATGCCTCACAAGATATCTTGCTTATTTTTTGGATGCATCATCACCTGGCTTCATGCATGCCACAAAATGACTCTCAAACCTCTCTCGAATTTCCCCCAAGCTGGCATCTCTGCACCTAACTGATGGGTAAATAAAGGTGCTCAACCACAAGCCAAAACCTAATTTTTGCTTTTCTGTGGGAGACACCCACTACTGAGGCCAAGTGTAAACATTTTTAGACAGACTGATCAGTGAGGTAGATGTTTGAGTCACCCTCCTCATACATTAGTCTGACAATTGCAAGAGTCAGTCAGAAAGTAACTCTGGATGCTGGGAGCTGGATTTTTCTATGAATCTCTGCCTATATATATATATATATATATATATATATATATATATATATATATATATATATATTTTTTTTTTTTTTTTTTTTTTTTTTTACTTCTTAGGAACAACCTTTTATAGTTCAGAGGGTTTTTTTATACTGTAGCTCTTGCAGTTATGCATAATTTGTTTTCTCAGATATTTCCCCAAAAAAATATTTTAGGAGAAATAAAAATAGAATAAGATAATTAGCAATTCTTGATAAAGAGTAGCTATAAATCTGATTATTTGGTCTTGAAAGAATTTTATGAGAAATGTTTGAGTTCATTGCATTTTCTGATTTTAGTTAGTTTGGTGAATGGGCATGCAGGGTACCTGATAAAAGCATTAATTGCTTTTATTAATTAATTAATTAATTGATTATTTTATTTATTTATGAACATATATCAATGCATTTTCACAGGTTACTGTGAAGATGTAATGGCAGTGCATGGGCTCCAAAAGACTGGAGATTTGTTACATCATACAGAGAGTTCAGCCAATAAGAGAGGCATATCATGTGGGGATGCTCCCTCTTGGGCCTGTACACTTTGGACCCTCTCACTCTGGCATGGGGCAGACCAAAGAGGCTGTCCAAAAATCTGTTGGTTTGTAGTCCCGTGCAAATCAGGCTTATGCTGCGTTCACAGTGGAAGCACCAGTCATGGCACTGATGCAGAAAAACATGGTACGTGCCCAGATAGACAAAAACATGTCATCATGAGTGGCAACATAACAAACATCCTCACATTAAACATTTAGACCATGATTTAACAATTATTAAAATTGTTAATACTCACTAAATGGATGAGATTATCCATAATTACCTTGCCAGTCACTTGTGATGTTTTTGTTTGATTTAGTGCCCAGGGTTGTGCAGCTTTCAGAATTGAATTGAGAATGGTATTTAATTTTGCGGAATTTGAATAGAGGAAAGCAGAAAGCGGAATTGCAATTTAAATGTAAGAAAGATGAATTAAAATTATATCAAAATGTAAGAATTTTTTTTTACACTAGAAAAATACAATTTAGTCAAGACATTGTTTGATTGCTGGCTTGACAAAGCCTTGATTGAGCTTAAAAACATTTTTAAGAACCTTTTAAATTTAAAATTTGATACAGACAGACAGACAGACAGACAGGCAGGCAGGCAGGCAGGCAGAAAGACAGACAGACAGACAGACAGACAGATGACAGACAGACAGACAGACAGACAGACAGATAGATAGATAGATAGATAGATAGATAGATAGATAGATAGATAGATAGATAGATAGATAGATAGATAGATAGATAGATAGATAGATAGATAGATAGATAGATAGATAGATAGATGGATGGATGATTTCATTAATTGAAATTCTTTAATTCTGAACCCTGTTTTTACATCTGCTCTGCATTAATTTGCTTTGAGATATTACGTATTTCTAGTGATTCTATTCTTATGTTTAAACTCACAACATTTGGAATTCTGAGAAGTTCTCTCTTGCTTTTTGAGGCAGGTACAAGCAGGTGAGGCTGGTGCTACTTAAGACCTGTGTAGCAGGATTAGGGGGGTTTAGATTGCCCCCCCCCCCCCATCCCCCAATCTCATCTAAAAGCTGCCCACTTCCTCCCTCCCCCCTTCTTCCCAGTGCTGACCAGCCTGATGCCGGTGTTAAGCCATGTCTGTCCCATTCACCTTTAATCCTTTTAATTTGTTAACATGACACAGGCTTTCATACACAGAGCTGCTGACATAGGCCTTCCGCATTAGCTTGGTTCCTCATCCAGAAACTACTGAAAGCATCTACCTTTTTTCCACACTGTCGCACACACACGGCCGCACTTCCACACGGGCACACTTATGGTAATTTTAAAGCCTTATTTAAAAGCTGATGTTCTCCAGAGGGAGTAAATCCAGTGGACTGGTAATGACAGTTTGACATCCACCTTTCCCCCGTCCGCAGAGAGGATGAAGGGAGATGAGACCTTCTGTTCTCCTCTAGCTCCCTCTGCTTGACAGTGACCCAGAGAGCCACGGTTTCCTGACACGATGTTCAAAGTTCTGACCCACACCCGTGCGCGCTCCCCGCCTATCTACCGCTGGCCTGTTTTAGAATGACATGACCTCATTGGAGAGAAATTGTTAATTCTTCTCTCCGCCTTGCCACTTTGCTGTCACTGAGTGAGTTAATGAATTTAATTCATTCTGATTTTACTAAGCTGCTCAGCGTTCGTTTAAATTCATAAGAAATAATGCCAGTAACCCTTCAGCTCCGTACCCCCTCCCAACCTGCCTAATCCCTGCCTCCCCTAATCTCACGTGAGGAGATGGGCCACGGCGCTGCCACATGCACCCGGATTTCGCTCCACGCAGCAGAAGGAGAGGAGAGCACGTCTTTGTCAGTCAGGGTAAAAGCTTTAACACAGACAGTCATATAAATGTCAGTTCTCACGGTCACACACTTTTCCTGTCAGAGATGAATATAAATAACATCCTTTGCGTGAAATTATGACAGGATAATGGACGTTTGTGTTGGTTTATGGGAGTAGAGGTTTTGGCATTTTGTAAGGACTCCACGCTCCACCTTAAGCGAAATAGCAAATCACTTGTGGTGAACGTGTTCGAGAACTCTCTTAGTTACAAACTCAAACTTTTGCTGATAAGTAGATCTGGTGCTTGTTTAAAGAGGAAAAAAAAAAAAAAAAAAAGTCTACTAGCCTTGCAGATAGCGCACAAACTAGCCATGTTGCTCATGAGGCAGATGATCTGGTGCTTGTTTAAAGAGGAAAAAAAAAGAAAAAAAAGTCTACTAGCCTTGCAGATAGCGCACAAACTAGCCATGTTGCTCATGAGGCAGATGCCAGATTGATGCCAAAATTCTATTCTTAACATATTTTCCAGTTAAAATATCTAAAAACAAGTCAATGACTACTGAATAAAATAATTATTTATTTATTTATTGCAGTGTGCCCCCCTTTCTCCCTATCATTTCCAGTCCTGTCTCTCAAATCTGCTTATAAATAAAATTGCCGATAATGGCAAAATAAAATAAAGACAAGATGTGACATATAATCGACAGAAAGAAGGAAAAATAGGGAGAAAAAGTGGGTGAAAAGTAGTGAAGTAGTGTTGTCCAAACTGCTGAAGTGTGTTTATCCTCTTGAACTCAACCTGTCCAGTTGGGGATTTGGCAGATCGGAGGCAGAGAATGTAAAGCAGATGTTAGCTGTGGGAAATGGCAGTGCGCTGTCCAGTCCAGGTCTGCACTAGTATGTCAAGCAGGCTGTAAAAAACAGCTGCTTCTAGATTCCTTCGCCTCATTTACACTTAGTAAATCACCCATGATTCCCTGCTCCCCTGCTGAATGCTATCTCTTCCCCTCAGATCTGCCCACTGTCTTTGTGGCAGACGGCACTGTCCCTTCTGAGCACTCTCCGAGATGCGTAACTTTGCGGATAAGGGCGCTGCTGCTCTTTACAGCACTAGTTTACGGTTATCTCTCCTTTCTGAGGCTTTTGGAGCAGGTGTAGCTTTTCCTGCAAGCGTACGTCACGTGTGTAAAAGCGTGAAGAGTTCCTCTGAACGAGGGGGAACTGGGGGCAGGCGCAGTACTGGCTCTTCGCAGCTTTGTTCGCAGCAGCACAATGTGCCGGGACTGATTTGCATGTAATTGTTGCCTCCGATTTGCCATGATAGTCATAAACAAGACATTAGCAATTCAAGGTGAGGAATTAGAGGCCTGGGAGACTCCCAGATCACACACATGGTAATGAAGCCCCTGGCTTAATAATGCAAGAAATGTCAGGAAACTTTCCACAAGCTGGGCGGACAGGAGGGAGGCACCCCGTGCCTAGGGCCCATGTCATCTTTGTTCTAAATGCAAATCAGTTTGTCGTGACATTGACTCTATCAAATGTGGAGCGCTCCGACACCCCAGGCCCAGAAGCGGGCTGTCAGGTCTGGCGTAGTCTCCCAGGTCCACTCTAGCTCACGCGGCGGACTCTCTCGTCCTGCGCCGCCTACTTCATGGCATTTTGAGTTATCGATCTGCAGCACAGAGTACTTGTTTTCGTGTTTTCCGTCTCTGTTTCTTCTTTTTCAGTCCTCTCGCAGGAAGATGTTAATGCAGCAAAGCGCTGGAGAGAGTTAGTCTGTTAGCAGGAACTCAATCCGCCTAGTCTGCAGGTACCATGAAATACAAGGAATATAATCTTGACCTTAATAATTTAAGAACTCCAGTGTGTGAAAAACTCCAGGCAGTTCAAAGAGAGATGACTCTGGCTCAGAAAGGGAGACTTCTAACGCTCTGGAAATTCCAAGGTTATCTGAGTAAGTCCTGGTTAACAGGATGTCCAGTTTTGAAGTGGGATTTGCAGTCCCATGTGACCAATTTTTTTTCCTTCTTCCCTTTGCTCATCTCCAGCATGAAAAGACAGAGTCTCCCAAAAATAACTCCAAAGGTTAAGATATTAATTAAACGTTAAGGGGCGAGAGGACGGATAATGAGGGGACTCTTCACAAACAGACTGCCTAGTGCTCTAGTCAGGAAGCCCGGAATGAATGAAGGTACCAAATCAGTTGCACTTCACTCTCGGTCTCTGCAGTCATTACACAAATTACCTCCCAGCCTCAATATCCGCCTGCACCTCTTGCAGTTGTCATAAGTAGCCCTGGTCATTAGAGTATGCTGGGTAATCAGATGGAACAAAATTCATCCCAAGCAATTAAAAAACACCTCCAAGACCCAGTGGCTGGCAATTAAACCTTTCACTGCGCATCTCGACCATCATCGTCTTGGTCTTTTTTCCAGTAATCTAATAACTTTGAGTGAAGTATTTAAAAGCTTGACCTCAACACAAATCCTCCTCAAAAACCAGATCAGTTGCTTAGGCCCTTTTCGCCTAAGTTACCTTGCATCTAGTTTGTTTAAAAGCCTAATCTGTTCCAGCGCATAACAAATAACCTTTTGCATTTGCCGTAATAAGGAATTTGCATACGTTTCTCTTATTTCATAGCACACAGGGAGCCGAGCAGGGAATGAACGCTGTAATTTGATGGCCTTGACACATTTGACATTAATCGTAAACTGTCTAGTGATTGGCACTTCCCCAGCAATTGTAGATCTAGAGGTAAACCGGTTTCCCTCACCGAATGGTGCAGCCTTCCATAATAGCCATGATTTAATTTAGCTATTTAACCTGTAATTCCAGCAATATTTATTGAAGAGCGAGGGGAGAAAATTGGGCCATTAGGCGCCGAGGATGAATACATTGAGATGAAAATGAACACGCCTAACTGGTAGTTGACCTTCGCGTTTTGTAGCAGTTTTTATTAGCACGGGCCACAGTAATTACTGCAAATTGAATCATAGAGAAAACTGAAATCATTCGGTAATGAGCATTTTTATTCGTTATTGCACTTTCCGACTGGGCTGTGAGGTATGAAGCCTCCGCTCGGGGCCGGCGCACACTCCTGAGAGGATTCCGGTACACGGAAACCCGGCTAAATTAACACTGCCGAATATTTCTTCTCAGATCTGAGCCGCGAAACGGTGTTAACCAGCTTCTCTCGCTCACACCACATACGGATATAAAGACAGTCATTATAAAAACCACATTTTTTTTAAAAACAGATGATTTTCTCCCTGAACCTGAGGTGATGTTTTGTTGTTTGGTTTGTTACAGACGGTGGCTGGATTTTGTTGTGTGCCATCTTTAAAACAACATCCTCTCGCATCCTCAGATGTTGTTTTTCTGAGCTGGGGTGAGAAGGGAGGGGGGGGGGGGGGTGGATGCCAATTTATTTGTGAGCATTGTCTTTTTTGGACGGCATATGGCACGTCCTGTAAGACGTTGCAAGATGCAAATTCAGGGGAGTCTGACTTTAAATGAAGCAGTGACAGTGACAGGAGCCCTTTTGAAGAGCACACATCACAGTACTCCAGGGAGGAACAGCAGGGGAGACCCACAATGCCGTGCGGCTCTCTCATTCCCTCTTTCTCTCTCTCCCCCCTCTCTGTCTGCACCACCCACCTCTTCCTTACAGTACAATGGCATTCATCATACAAGAGACTGGCGTTACTGTATGCACGCGGCCCTCATTTACAGGCTTATCCCGCACCCTGCCTTTCCTCAAAGGGAGGCTGGCCGTAGTTTCGAAATCCTGCAGCCATAACATCATCTTAGTTCTACCAATGTTTACAGTCTCATTTTGCTCTTTTATCTCTAAGACTCTTTAGACTCTTGCTTTGTTACCATATAGCAGTTAGCGTGAGGTGACGTGCTGTGTCGTTTACGTATCCATGTATTATTTCCCTGTTGTCGCAAGGGACTCCAATTTGCTTCTTTTTTCCCCCCTCGCTCTCCCTCTCTAGATTCAGATAGACAACTATTTTGCCTCACAATTGCATCTCTGTTTGATGCGTTCATCTGCTTGAATAGAGACCTGTGGCGATTCTTTACACTCAGCTGCACGGTGCTTTGCAGCCAGACACCGCGGTTGAATGAGGTTGCCGCCATGTTTCACGAGACCCGTCTCTGCTCCGCAAAACAGCAGCTTGAGTCCTAATTAATGGGACATGCGTCGCTCTGCATATCTATCCGAGGAGAATCTAACTTAATTTTCAAGCAGGGTGTCCACACTAATAATCGTTCAACGGAATAGTCATCCCGGGGCCTGTGGAGTTTAGTCCCTCTAAATTATCATTAAGGACCAGACTACACTTAATCAATATTAAAAAAAAAAAAAAAAAAATCTAGGAGAACATGCCGAGATAGAGATGAAGGTGGAGCTTATTTGAGAGGTCTTAGAAGATATTCGCATGAGGCTGGGCCTCCTCGCAAGCCTGGCGCCTTACTCTAAACAACCGTAATAAGACCAGGGTGTCTCGCTTTGGAGCATCCACAGAATTGCGTGCATCTGATATACTGAAGTTTTTTTTTTTTTGAAATGTATGGAATATGAAGGAGCAGTTATGTTTAGTCTTGGATGTGATTTCAGTGTTACACTCCTACAAAAATAACCCATAATTCCAAGCTGCCAAATTTAGTGCATCATGGTGCTCTTAAATGCTTTTTCTACACATGTACCCTTAACCTGTTCATATTAACAATTACAGTAATTTTTCACTTTTCAGCAGCTTCATTTTATTTTTGTTTCAAGCTGAAAAACGTTTCCAGACCGCCATGATGAAGCACTTATGTCTCAAAGGCGTCTCGGTCAGCGGTGTGATTCTCTCTGGATCTGTCTTTACTGTACTATGACAGTAGTTTCTGTTGGAAATTTGGATGGCGTAACTGTAAATGCCGAAAATGGGACACCGGACTCCCTCGTGGGCCCAGAAAAGCTACCGTGCACGAGTGAGCTAGTTTCTCGCTCTCCCTTTCTTTCTTGCGCGCGCTTTTCCCTCTTTCCTCTGTAAGCCATCCAAGAAGCCCCCTGCCAAAGCTGTGTGTGAACCACAGCCAAACAAAACACAGGCAGCGGTCCAGGCCAGCGCGGCACGCTTCCACTAATAGAGAGAGAAAAGCTTCCAGACCCAACACGCTACTTACAGGACGGCAAAATTCTTTACGCTAGATAATAACTTAATGACAGCCTAAATGAAGTCCCTATAGTGAAAACCACTGTCAGCAAATGAGCACCTCATTAAAAGATGCTATATCCCTTTTCTCCCCCCTCCCCATCAATTTATAACCCGCCTTTATTGTGTCAAAAATCTCAAATTCCTGGAGATTTTTGCTCCTTTGTCCTCACAAGACAATCTGGTTGTCTCGCTCACTAACACACACACACACATATAGTTTATGTTTTTTGCTTTGAAACCGCAGGGTGGATGTATGTGACAATATATGGCAAATGAAGCAAATATCTTTTTTATTTTTATCCATTTTAAATGATAATGATTCAGGGTTTATTTTTAATCTCGTTAATGATGCAAACAACAAAGGACAATCCGTTCACCAACCACGTCTTCAGGTGTAATTTACAATCAAACGATGGCCTTGTTGCTTTGAACGTCTACCACAAAATAATCGTCATGGTAAATTTGTGACACTGACTGTTAACTGTAAAATAAAATGGGAGAATCGCAGAGAATGCATGTAGAATAATTTTTATTCATCTTGTATTTTTTTCTTCCTCATTTTCAGGATGAAAGCTAAAGTGGCTCATTGTACCTCTCAGTGCAACGCTGAAACCTATTAACTGTCATCTTTTTATTTTTCGGTTAATGTGTCTTAAAGCCCGGCATTTGCATGCCGTTTAAGTCAATATGTGCGGAGAGCCACGATTGTTATTAGTGATAATTTCTCTTTAATTGAATTGGGGTCTGCATGCACGACTGATACTGCAGATGACACACACTTTCACACAATACTGTCCTCGTTCTCCTCTCCCGCCCGGCAGCTGGGCCTCGTTGGGAATATCTAATTGAAAATAGAATCAGCCAGTGCTCAGCATGAGAAACTAATCACTCCAAACTTATCAGGAGAATGGGCAGGCTGCTATCCAGTCCTTTAATTTCAAAATCAGAGAAATCTGAGATGTCAGAATTCATTGCAACGATGCAAAAAAAAAAAAAAAAACAGTAAATGTCTCTGTTAAAAGTCTAAGTCTATATTATAAGTCATGTCTAGTGTACTTGTGGTGCTTTTTTCTGTGTTTGGTATTTGTAAAGGTTAATGTGTATACATCGGTGCATGTAAATAACTAAATAAAGACATCCAGATTGCATTTTTTTTTTTTTTTATACATTTTTTCCTATGATTAGTATGATCTTAGATTTAGTAGTGCATGCTATTCAGAAGTTTTATATATATATATATATATATATATATATATATATATATATATATATATATATATATATATATATATATATATATATATATATATGATACCTTTTCCGTTTATTTAATTGAGGCCATGTTAAAAATAAAAATATTTTAAAAATTAAGTTAATCTAATTCAAAATAATAGCCAAACAAAGCCTTAGACTTAGAAACCAATCAAATCACATATTTTTCCAGTGTCATTGGAAAGCACATAACCATTATGTTATATATTAATATATTCATGCATTTTATGCATTCATGAGTGTTTTTATGTGCATGTATATGTATAAAGATAACGCATTACTATTACATTAGCTAGTATTAGATACATTAATTATGTATCATTTTATAAAATATTACCTGTATAAATGTGTGTTTTGTGATCATTAAGTGTATATGATTCATTATGGTTTATTTTAGGTATAAGTGTGTGCAAATGTTTGTTGAAACAAGATCCCGATAGCAAACAGCTACAGCGCCCCATGCTGACACAAAATCCGAGGATACATCCACCTAAACCTGAGCACACTCATAGTGTTAGTAGCAAGAGAAGTGCTGCAGGTTTTCTCTCCCCCTCTCTGCCTCTCTCTTCCTTTTTTCATATGGAAATGTGAAATAATAGGGTGATTAAATAGAGCTGTATATTAAAGTACAGCTGACATTAGAATTAGCATAATGTGCTCTCGCCTCGGGCTGCATACTTTATTTGCCATCTGCGTCGGACTCCAATCCCCTCGGGAGTGCAGGCGCTGAACACTTCTCAATAAACTCACGCCCGAGTCCCTTCAGCACGGCCACAAATACCATTTCAGGCAGCGGCCATTGATTCGTCTTAATTGTGGGGCAGAAATGAACATTCGGCCCCCTGATGACTTCTGTTTGTCTGCGAAAGGATCAGCTAGTACAGTAGGCTAGGTTTTACGCCCCGGTTGTTAGCATAGAGAAAGGCTCTCTCTCTCTCTCTCTCTCTCTCTCTCTCTCTCTCACACGCATACACACACACACAGAGGAAAAGGACAGTGCCTGGTAAACACAGACGCTACTTGTTTTCTAGGCCTCCTTTACATGGAGCATTAGTCTTTGAAAGCATCTGCCATAAAACAACAAGAGGAGGTTGGAGGATTTTTTGTGTGTGTGTTATGTGTGTATGCATGTAGGCCTTTGAGAGGCTGGGGGAAGATGGCCATTGTGCTGGAGCTAACGCTCTGTCCACTGTAATTAAGTCAAAGGCTTTATAGGACAAGGGTAGAGGTAAACAGATGTTCTTATGAATGCACATCAGCCACATGATAACATCCAGTGGGGAATGCATTTAAGTGCTTATTAAAGGTTTTTGATAAAGGGCATTGATTGAACATTTTTTCTTACGCGTCATATATATCAGCTAACGCATATATTCTGACAGAAGCTTTTTGTTTTAACCCTCATGTTCTGAGAGTGACTGTTCATGATTTATGTTTGAGGTCTCAAATGGTTATTTTAAGAACCTTAATAGTTTTGAAATTTAGCTTTTTCCATCTTTAAATTATTACTGTTATTGTAAGTTAAATCCAGTAGGCAAATATTATTGCAGATTTAACTTATCTATTTTTTCAGAACTGTGAATGATATAGAATATAGTAAATTTGTTTGTTAATTTGACCAAAATTGTATTTGTATTGTTATATCTGAAACTGATGTTAGAATGTGAAAATGTATTTCATTTAAACATGTTTTATACCTGTGGTATCAGAGACTGAGAATTTTAGATTTTTCATGTAATTATCATTACCTTCTTTATAATAAAATCAGAGATTTAATGAGATTAGGAACGTCATTAAGAATCAATATGATATTTAAATGCTAAATATGTTTTTTTATTATTATTATTATTATTATTAAAGGGCATTGGGGTCTCGGACCCCAAACAGAACATGAAGGTTAAACTAATGATGATGGCATTTCTCTAAGTGCAGAAGGATGCTATAGTACCTGCAGAAGAAAACATCACATTTCAGGGTTTACAGGTGTTTTTTTTTTCTTTTTGTGTTAATGTGGCAGTTTTGAAATTTTTAAAATGAGCACAGCACTACTCTTTTACTAATTTACATTTTTGTGTGCTTACTATTCAAATTCCTTGATGAAATACTGCATTTCAGTATACCAATACGATGAAGCTTCAGGCTATTGCTGTATATAATCCCTTGTTTCTGTCTCTTTCAGATGAAAACACACTCCCCTGTTTAGCATTGCTTTTCGGCAGCATGTAAAGGAATGCTAGAACAGATACTAACCATTCATTCTCTCTGCTCTTTTTGATCCTTCACAATGGCCATGATTGAAATAGACACCCATGAGGGCTTCCTAGTCCCAGCTTCTCCGAGCCCTGTGTGTGACTGCCGCCCCATTGTTCTCTCCGCAGTCGCTCACTCTCTCACACATACATATACATGAAAACACTCATAAAGGTACACAAAGCACAGCCAGAAATCAAATACCCGAACAATTACAGCAGCATATGTTTTCCTGCGTATTCTAAATTGCTGCATTAGGTCAGAACAGCAAGCTTTCATTTAATAAATAAATGAAACTCATTTCCTAGTGCACAATTACCATTTCGACTTTGTAGATACTTTTTTTTTTTCTTACACCAGTGCCCCAGGAGTACAGCAGAGATGGTTTAGCATCCTTTTTCACTGTATACTCAGTACACTTGGCTTGTTTGTGCTGCCATGGTAATGAGTCCCCTTTGCATGGCAGAACCGATGTAACAGTGAAGTTGTAGCATCAATTAGTCATGTATAGTTAAAGCTCCAGAGCCGCACCAAGCACAGGAGCCACTTTTTAACACATCCTCTGATCCGAGAACTGATACTGTTCACACTTTACCTGAACCCAGAGTGTAAGCAAACTTCACACATTAACTTGCTGGTATTTAATTATTATATGATTATAATTGTAGAATGCAGAATAAAATTGTTATCAGAGAAATTGTGCAATTAATTCACTGGTGAGCCTTTTTTTTTTTTCTTTGCAATCAAACTTGCTCTCAGAGAAGCAGTGATTCACTATGATGTCATTAAGGGGGTGGGGGCTTTCCAGGAAGTGTAACTATAGAATAAGATAAAAACGTGAGAGGAAGTAAGAAAAACAATCTTGAGAAATTCTTAATGGAACAGTAAATAATACCCTTGAGCTGTTTTAAATGCCACAGACTTTAACGCTCACACCGGTGCACTTTTTTCCCCCACAGCCTCTTAAATCACAGGCAGTGTTTTCACTCTTTATTTGAAACCATTTATCTTGATGTGTGCTTCCCCTCCCCCAACCCAGACCATCCTCTCTCATTTTTTTCGTTTCTTTGAGGAGACAACTTAAGTTTATTTGTTTTATAGTGATGAGAGTGCCCTAAATCACAGTTTAAATTGTACTTTTCCAATTTGGTGGCATATTACTCCGGCATCCTAGGACAGTCTTGGTGCTTGGAGGGTTTCCCAGTTTAGAGTGTTCTTGCCTTGCATTATGCTTCAAAAATGAGTCAGCCATTTGTAAAAGCGAAGATTATAGACAAGCTGAAATGCAGAATGCAATGTTCCCAAAGCACCAGCCCTTCATGGAACAGTATGAAAATGCACTTGTCAAAGCTCTTTTAAGTATGAGTTACCCTGTTCATGTGACAGCATGATGGGCACACAACAATGGCCATTGCCCAAAGTGGAAGGCAAATTTAGAGAGGTGTCAGATACCTCCAAGTTTGTTCTTTATAACATGTAATCGCTCTTGACCCTATGTCTTATGTTTCATCAAGTCAAATGTGCTTTTAGTGGGTTATTTAACAGGACTAAATTTCTACCACTATGACACAAGTGTTGTGGAAGTGACCAATGTATTTATGTCTTTAAACTGAGACATAAATAAAGATCTTTGTTCTTTTCTGTTTGGTTGCAGGTAGAGATGAACCTTCGAGTTACATATGCACGACGTGCAAACAGCCCTTTACCAACGCCTGGTTCCTTCTGCAGCACGCTCAGAACACGCATGGGATCCGCATTTACTTGGAGACAAATCCCTCGAATACCTCCCTGACTCCACGGATCACTATTCCTCCCCCTATTGGTGCTGAATCCATACCACAGTCTCCATTAACCAACTTTTTGGGGGACAACAACCCCTTCCATATCCTACGGATGACTGGGCCCCTACTCCGAGAGCCCCCACCAGGCTTTGTGGAAAACCGCCTCCCCAATACACCTCCCTTTGTCAGCCCCCCTCCACGCCATCACTTAGATCCCCATCGCCTGGAACGCCTTAGCGCAGAGGAAATGGGTTTAATCTCCCAGCATCCCAGTGCCTTTGAGAGAGTGATGCGCATGACACCCATGGCCATGGAGTCCCAGTCCATGGATTTCTCCCGCCGACTTCGAGAGCTTGCTGGAAACAACAACTCCACTCCACCGCTGTCACCGAGCCGTGCCAACCCTATGCATCGCCTTCTTAATCCCAACCCCTTCCAGCCCAGTCCGAAGTCGCCCTTTCTGAGCACCCCTCCACTGCCTCCCATGCCTCCTAACAGCACCACCCCACCACAGACACAGGGCAAGACAAAATCCTGTGAGTTCTGCGGCAAGACCTTCAAGTTTCAGAGTAATCTGGTTGTTCACCGGCGAAGCCACACGGGCGAGAAACCCTACAAGTGCCAATTGTGTGACCATGCCTGTTCTCAGGCTAGCAAACTGAAACGCCACATGAAGACCCACATGCACAAGTCTGGCTCCATGACGGGGCGCTCTGACGATGGCCTGTCCACCACCAGCTCACCCGAGCCAGGCACTAGTGACGTCACCGGGGAGGGTATGAAGAACAGGGATGGCGATTTCAGAGGTGAGGGCATGGGCCCTGACAATGAAGAGGAGGAGGAGGAGGAAGAAGAGGAGGAGTTGGAAAATGAGAGCAGGCCTGAGTCAAACTTCAGTATGGACTCTGAGTTCAGTCGAAATAGGGAAAATGGCACAAAGCCACCCTCGGATGAGAAGAACCTCTCCTTGGGGAAGATGGTGGAAAACGTAGGGCTCAGCTCCATCCAGCAGTACAATAACTTAATAGTCGACAATCGGAAAAGGCTTCCATTCTCCAAAAGAGTCTCAGAGGGGCAGAGGGACATGGGTGACGATGATTCAGTAGTGGGGGAAATGGACCAAGTGGAACGGGCTACTGTGAACGGAAGGAACTGTGGCTCAGGCGACTCTTTCTCAGGCCTGTTTCCCCGCAAGCCCACTCCCATCACCAGTCCTAGCCTTTCCAACTCCTCTAACAAGAGGATCAAAATCGAAAAGGATTTGGACATACCCCCAGCCCCCCTAATCCCGTCTGAAAACGTCTACTCCCAGTGGCTAGTGGGCTATGCAGCATCCCGCCACTTCATCAAAGATCCCTTTCTTGGCTTCACCGATTCCAGACAATCTCCATTCGCCACCTCCTCGGAGCACTCCTCCGAGAACGGCAGCTTGCGATTCTCCACGCCGCCAGGGGACCTGCTGGACGGGGGCCTCTCTGGCCGCAGTGGTACCGCTAGTGGAGGCAGCACCCCGCACTTGGGCGGGGGGCCGGGACCGGGCCGGCCCAGCTCGAAAGAGAGCCGGAGGAGTGACACCTGTGAGTTCTGTGGGAAGGTGTTCAAGAACTGTAGCAATCTGACAGTGCACAGACGCAGCCACACAGGCGAGAGGCCCTACAAGTGTGAGCTTTGCAACTACGCCTGTGCCCAGAGCAGCAAGCTCACCCGCCACATGAAGACACACGGCCAGCTCGGTAAGGAAGTGTACCGCTGTGACATTTGCCAAATGCCCTTCAGCGTCTACAGCACGCTCGAGAAACACATGAAAAAGTGGCATGGGGAACATTTGATGACAAATGAGGTCAAAATTGAACAAGCAGAGAGAAGCTAAGCCAGATTTCCTATTTTGCCTCACAATTCCTTGATTATAAAAGGGGTAGCTGGATACTCTGTTTTTTTTTAGTCTGGGTTTATTTTTTTTATTTTTTTGCTTTATTTTTATTTTTTTTTTCAAGTTAATGGTTTGAGTTAGTTTGTCCTAATAAACTGCCATCTGAGAATGATAAAGACATTAAAGAAGAGGAAAATGAAAAAAAAAAAAAAAAAAAGAAGAGGGAAATTTAATTTGGAGTCGGTATAAGCCGCCTATCTATGAGTGGATACATTAGACAATATTTTAATGGAGCCTTTAACTGTGCAATAATTTCTGTATTTATTGGATTTTTAAAAATGTTTTGGCATGTGCAGGTTCATTTTTATTTTATCTTTTTTTTATTTTTTTTTATTCCATTATCTTATGATTTATTTCAAATGCTGAGATTTTGTTGTTTTTTTAAACCTAGAGACATCCTGAGATTTTTGTTTGTTTTTAGCAAAACAGAGTATCGTTTGAGAAATCCATAGGCCGCTGCTTACGATGTAGATTATTTAAGCTACACTTGTAATTTCTTGAAGAGAAGCCGCATTCAATCTTCAAATTTCAAAAGCTGAAATGAGAAAGCTATGTCTTTCTTTTTGTTTTCCTTTGTTTATTATTCATACTAAATGAGCGGACAACAATCCTTAGACCTTGTAGCACGAACTGATTAAGCATGTCAATCTAATTGGGAATGTAGCACTGAATATCAGTTTTAACAGTAAATCTAAAGAGGACTGTGGGGCTGAAAACCTCTGTCTACTCGAAATCAAGAAGAGAAGACTATAAAAACAGACAAAAGCGAAGGCAGCTGCTTATCGGTACCTAGTACCGACCCAGACAACGCTAGTCATAGGATGGATTGTGTTATAGGTCTCAATAGTGAATTTTAATTGCCAGCACCCTTTCCATAGACACTGCACTTAATGAAACCCGTTTGATTTTGCTGAACAGCACAATAGTGATAGAAGGAAGACGGCTTTAAAACAACTCAGGGTGAGCTGCATAGCTACTTCTGCCAAGTCTGCCATCTGATCTCAGCCGTCTTCTCTGATAAAGCAGTCCAGTCCTCTGGTTCAGCTCATTCACAACCCTCGTCTCATCTCGTTACGTCTCCACACTTCATAGTACACTGCCGATCACCCCTAATGTCATGAATCAACTCCATCTTTCACATAAAAGTGGCTTGTCATACTACATTGTTGTTAAGTTAAAGGGACAGACATTTAGGCCAGAGGATGAAGCAGTTTTCATACACTAGGAGGGTGACTTACACACACACACACACACACACACACACACACATATATATATACGCAGGAAGAGAAAGAGAGAGAAGGGTCTTTACAGTCCAATTCGGGTTAGTAAACCTAAAAGCACATTTAGTCAAATGCAAGGCAGCACCACTGTTCTGTTTCCATTGACTGACATTTAAATCTAAACATTGTTATTTTGTGTTCAGTTCTGTTGTTTCATTTTTGGGTATATTAGGGGCTGCGGTCCTAGAGGGAGTCACCACTTTAACCAGATTAGATTAGAATTAATTCAATTATACGTTCAGCAATGTTGCCATTCTATTACAATGTTTCTTAAATCACTTGAAACAGCCCTATGCATTTTTGTACATATATATATTTATCAATCATTTTGAGAAACAAATTTATACTGCACAGTAAATCTGATTATAGTTAAAAACGTATATGACATTGACTTATCTGGTTAATCTGGTCGTATCCCGTGTGTCAAAGCCATCAGCAGGTATGCAGATTAGTCAATTGCACAGTAAAGAGTGTATGTCATGACCTGTTGAGCGTGTGCTAAAACAGTAAGACAATTTTTTTCTTTCTTTCCTCTCATTCAGGACTTCCTGTGATGTGTAGTTGAACGCATTCTCAGAAGTAGCAACACGCTTACAGAATGCACAGCTGAATTTTCCCTTTTCTTTTCTCTTCTATCCAACTGATTTATTGCCAGTTAAACAGCCTTCTTTCGACAAGATGCCCTAACCAGCGCAAACGATTGAAGCGAGGGAATATTGTGGTTTAAAAAGAGCAAAGCAAACTAATGAAATAGAAAGAGAGAGAGAAAGAAAAGTAAACATACACAGCTCTTCGCAGTTGACCCGCACTTTATTATTTTGATTTGCATATTTGAAAACAATGGCGAAAACGGCTTCTGAGCAAGAAATTATGTTAAAAAACGGATTTATTAGGCCTTGCTAGAGGGAGCATCTGAGATTGAAGTGCCAGTGTTGATAGGCTTGGCTTTCACAATGCTGGCACTATAAAAATGAAATTAATTTATTTGGACAGTTTTTGTACTGCCATTCAATTTGACATGAGTGTGCCTTGAATACTGATCTTCCTATTTATTGTCTTATAAGACAAATGCTACACTTTTGTGATGCAAAGAATTGAAAAAGAAAAAAAAAATTAAGTTCATGTGGTTTTAATCTGCTTCTAAAAGAATAATGATAAAAACAGATAGATAGGTCATTTAAAGAAGTTGAACTAAAATGAGAAGTAGCCAGCACAATACTAATGTGTGTCTATGTGTGTATATATGTATGTATATGTACATATAACTGCACAAAAACACACACAATAGACAAATATATATATATGTAAAATTTTTCACTTCAGGACAGGACTGCGTCCCTTGAAAATAATGGATGATTCTTTTGCTACGAATAGTCAAAGAAGAGACTGGACAAAAATCAGGAACTACAGAAACTTTAAAAAAAAAAAAAAAAGAAAAAAGAAAAAAAAGAAAAAAGTAAAACGTTTAGTGCACTCTGTCTTAAAATACGTTTACAGTATTGAAACAAGTACAAGGGTAAAATGATATTTCTGTGTATGTGTGTTTTAAACAAACTTTTTTTTCCCTTTTTTTTCCAAGTTTGCTTATAAAGTTTCTCTGAATGCCATAGTGGCGTGTGTATATTGGTTTTTGGTGATGGGATTTTAAGTATATATATATATATAAAAATATATATATATATAAAAAATATATATGACATTTCTCTTGTTTACTGTAAAAGTATACCAGTATTTGTAATATTGGAGAATGCCTGGGCAATTTACAAAAAAGAAGAAAAAAAAAAAGAAAAAAAAAAAAGGAAAGAAAAGAAAAAAAATATTTTTTTCCAAATTATCATTTCTTTCCGTCTTTTTCATTTTTTTTTTTTTTTTTTTTTTTTTTTTTAAGATTCATTTTACAGTCCAATTTAAATTGTGGGTCTTTAAAATGTTTTGTCACTGTAACTGTAAAAGTCTTGAGTTTTAGTAACTTTTCTGCCTTGGGTGTAAGAAAACAAAGATTAAATTGATTGAAAGAAAACTGCAACAGGGCCAGCGACATTTACGTATGGAAAGATACTGAGGTTCCTGTCATGTGTATCTTTCTGGTTTCTTCTTCAGTAATGAATTTTCTTAATGGCTGGAATGAAATACATGTGTAGGCACTATGATGTGTTTATGTGTGTGTGTGTATATATATATATATACTGTATATGTACACACATTTGGCAGGATACAATTGTGAAAATTGAAATTAAAAATGTACAGATGAGTTTAAGAGGTTGTCTGACCTTTTACTGTAGCTACATATACAACAGTAAATGTTTTGTTCACTCTTATCTTGGTTGTAAATAATTTTATATGCTTGCCCAGACTTTGTTTAGGTTTCTCTCTCTTTCTTGATCTCCCTCCCCTCCCCCCTCCCCCCTTTTCTTGATTTAAAAAAAAAAAAAAAACAATTTTAATTTGTGTGTTCTGACTAGCACTGGCAGCAGTCTGTCTTTATTCAAACAAAGCCCCTTCTGTCCTCTGATTTAGGGGCGTAATACCTGATTTTTGGGACCTGCAAAGTTCAGGTCTTTTAGCATGAGAAGAATAGAGCACAAATACAAAATGTTTTACTTGTCCAAATCATTATTGTGTCATCATTTTCTGATCGGGAAGTAAAGAAAAAGGTCTGGAAAGTTTGGAAGGTCTTTCTCTCTCTCTCTCTCAGTGTCCCTCCCTCTGCACACACACATACACACACACACACACACACACACACACACACACACACACACACACACACACACACACACACACACACACACACACACAGGAAACAGGCTCGCTCATAATATGTCTAAAATAATTGACACAGGACTTTCAAACATGTAGGTAACAGGATAGCCGAGCCAAACCTTGCTGTATATGATCTTCTCTTCAATTGTGTGCAATTCACATCAAAGCTTTTCGCCTCCAACCAAAGGCTACAATTAAACTCATCAAGAGCTACTAAAACTGACCACACTCATACAGACACGAATCAATCAGCCTGACCCACCATGTATACTTTCGAACCCTTTCCCTGAATGTATAAACCTCTGGTATCTGCATCTTAAAAAAAAAAAAAAAAAAAAAAAAGATGTGGCACTTTGTGGAGGTCAGAGAGCTCTGTATGACTGTTTGTCCACTCATTTATACAGTACATTCATCTCAAACTGACAATTATGTTCACTTGTGTTATACTAGTTGTTTTTGAAAGCTGCCCTTCTGTGTATAATTTAGTCTTTTTTTTTTTTTTTCCTCCCGTATTTCTTCCAAGCATTAGAAGCTGATGCCCCTTGTTTGGACTGAGGCAACTTTGGTATGCAGGTCTTGAATAAAAAAACAAGATTTTTTACCACTGTTTACTCTTTATTTCACACTTCACGATTCATCATAATGTTTATATTTGTTATTGAGATAAGATTTTAAACCTTTTATATGCAAAAAAGAAAAAGGAAAACACAAGTGGGCGGGGCCACGGGGGAAGGGTGCTTTGTGATGTCACAGTACATTCGGCTACATAACATATAAACATATGTCGTATAAACGAATGAAGCAAGACACTACTGCACTCTCAACATAAATGGCTCCATGGCTTGTTCTTATACTGTGGGAATTCTTAAAAGAACGCACTTTTTAGAGCGCATAAACATATTTGTATAAAATTCTTATGTTTTTGAGTTGCAAACAATTTTCAGAAGCTAACAAGCGAGATATATTTAGTCAGATTGAAACGAAAAAACAAAGATGCTGATTACCTCACGCACTCGTCTGTCATTATGAGGCCATTTTGTGGAGAGTGGCGGAGCTCCATGAGTCGGAGGGATACGGAGCCCCTCCTGGGACGTGTCGAGGGTGGGTAAGCTGACTGATGGCTGGCTCTGCAGGTGCCCCATCCGTCACGGGCCCTGGGCGGTGAATTAGCGCTCATCCCGACTGCTACGGCATCATTAAGCCCCCTCGTATCCAACTCTCCGCGGTGTTAAATACCCCGACGTAATGCTCTCCCTCGGCCAGCCATCGAATCCTCCCTGGCACATCCCGGAGGGGTTTAAAACTTCACTCGGGTTGAGGGTTGGATTATGCCTATGTACGATTAAAAACATGGAAAAAGTATAGAAGTACTTTCTGGACTGGCCAAATAAAACACTTGCGATTGTATAGCATGCACAGACCCTTAGTACTTAGGTGATATTTAGCTTACTGCAAATACTATCGTATGACTAATGTTAAAAGTCTAACAATACCCTGAAATAGCTCAAAAATTCACATAAATCAGGCAAAGACCTCCAGAACTATATAAAGCAGCCTACATGGTGATGTGTGATGTGCTGCCCACATACTTCTTGTTTTGATTTAATTGTGACTTTTTCAAAACTCTCCAAAATAGAATCCAAGGCCACAATTAGCCCTGCCAAGGCAGGACAGAGATGGACCAGAGCAAGTTTTGATTTGGCATCAGTTTTAAGGCAGGCGGGTAATTAAGCCTGTCCCTGCCTGGCCTGCTCTTTGAAGTCTCCTGTAGGGGGGATTATTCCCACTGAAAGAAAAGAAGAGATGGAGTCAGGGAGGAAAAAGCAGGGAAGAAAGAAAAAAATACAGACGGAATGAGAGATGGAAGGGGAAGTAAGGAAGGCTGTGATGAAATCAGATTCTATTTACATATTCCTGTACATTTCCAAAACTAGGGAAAAGTGGAATGATTAGCATTTAAACAATACATCCATAGCCAAACATGATGAAACCCATTGAAAAGTAGAAGTAATTAGCACAAATTCTCTACATTGAGTCATGGTGCTCACGGGGATGATGCAGGTTTGGGAACTATATATAAATAACATAATAAATGTTATATATATATATATATATTCCCTTTTCCCAAACCATGATTTATATTCTTCATCCACTGTACTATAAAAATTGCTTTAACTTAAAAAAGTAAGTTACCTTTCACTGAAATGAAAAATTTGAGTTAATACAATGAAGGCGATTTGTTTTATGAACGGAAACTCAAAATATTATGTTATCTGAACCACATTAATTATTGAAGTTGATTTGACAAAAGAAAAAAAATGTGATATATAGTTATAGTTAGATAGTGAGTTAGAGGAAAAGGAAGTGCCATCATCAGTCTGAATGAAATGCCAAAAGTTCTATTATAATCTTCTTGATTAGAATATGTTTAAGGGGAGAGAAGCAGTCTGTCATACACACATATCACTTTCATACCAGATCCAGTCTCGTGTGTGTGTGTGTGTGTGTGTGTGTGTGTGTGTGTGTGCATGCAGGCCAGAGCTCACCCTCTCATTAACCTGTTCCTGCTTATTTCCATTACATAAACAGCAGCAGGATTAAAAGACACGCTTGGGTTATTCAGAAGGTATGGAATTATTTCGGCTCAGTCTGACAGCGTGCGCAGACCTCCCCTCTCATTAAAAGGCAACTTCAAGTGACTTAAGCCACAGTCTTCGCTGCTGAGCCGGAGTGTTGACAGGTACGCTGAGACTTAAGACTTCAAGATCAACATGGCTATTCTTTCCCACAAAATCCCCCACCGGGCTTCAAGTGACGGCCTGAGATTTTACTGTCGGATGGGGAGGGGGCAAATTCAAACTGCTAAATAGAGCTCAGAGTGAGGTGTGGAATCTTTTTTCTTTCTTTCTCTTGCTCTTTTTTTTTTTTTTTGACTTGTACCTGATCTAGGGGGAATTGCAGAAAACGAAAAAGAAAAGTGGAATGGTGCTTTTAATTATTGGAACGAAGGAGTCTCTATGGAAGATAGCTCAATGAGGGAGTCATGGCAAATCAGGGATTCCCTAGACTTGTGTTGTAATTATTAATATTATTATTCAACCAACTTGTCCTTGTCCAATTGATTGGCATGGCTGTTTCATGGCTGTTTCCAACAGCAGTCGCTCTCTCCTCCTCTTCTCTCGCTCTGACAGACAGATCGGCATGACAAATGACAAGGAAACTAATCAAATATGTTTAAATCAATTTGAGGCTTAACAAATGTAGCATTTCAAGTCAGAGTCATACGGAATTGCAGCAGATGCATAAACATCGGCACTTGGCAAGTAAACAGCACAAAAAGATATAATATATAACTGTATAAAGAAAATCAGTTTTGAATATTTTATTGTAAAATGGAACTATGTTAGCTACACTGTAAAAAAAGAAATGTTGGTTTAACTTAAAATTTTGAGTTCATCGAAATGAAAAATTTGTGTTAATACAATGAAGATGACAGGTTTAATAGACAGAAACTCAAAATATTATGTTATCTGAACTACATTAATCATCTAAGTTGATTTGACAAAAGATGTTATGATAAAAATCATGAAAATATTTTTTTACAGTGTAGGAATGTACTAAATATTTGATAGTAAAATGTAAATAGTAAAACGAAATAACTGCATGAGTCAGACTGATGCAGCAATTAGCACATATGTTTCAGAAAGGCACATGGTGCTCATGTGGGCGATGCAGGTTTAAGTCTGGCTTATGACATATTCTGATCTAACTTTTCCCACTTTATAACTGTCTAAACATATAAACAAGCCACAAAAAAAAAAAAATAATAATAAAAAATAATGAAAATGTTATCTAGAAATACTGATAGCACCATATAGGACACAAAAACTTATATCACAATAAATATCAGTGATTCTGTCAGTTATCAAACTTTTCTAATCAAAGTCAAAAGAAAAACTGTCTAGATGTGGAATGAGAAGGTCACTCTTGAAAAAACAAAACAAAAAAAAAGGGCTGAGACACTGAGACAAAGAAAGAAAATTCCTTTAACAGCACACCAAACCAGTCACTCAAATGTCACATTTCTGTTTTTTTCTATACTTTTTGCTTTTCCTTAAGTGACAACGGGGTGAGTTCTTTAAAAAAGCAGTTCTAAAGAACTGAAGGCTCTGGCGAGGTGCGTGGTGTCTTTTTGATATTCAGATTTGCCTGCCTACACAGAGCATTATGACACATTTGGATGATCGCATTGTGGGATTATGGGGCTGCCTTGTCATTTTCAACAACAATACTGCGATTTAGGGATGCTATTTCTCACACTGCGGCTCGCATTAACGCCGGGCCCAAAGATTTACATAAATCTTTGTCTTAAGATGAAAGAAAGGGTTTGAGACAATGAAGTTAAGCTGTAGAAATGGGAAGGAAGGTGTGTGTGTGTGGAGGGAGGGGGGTGTTAGTGAACGGGAGATGGGAAAATATATATATTTTTCTAATTCATCCACTGTACTGTTGATACAAAGATACATAATGCCTCATTCTTATGCTCTCATCATAAAAAATAAGCAGGAAAATAAACATTAGCTACACACAAGACACAGAACAGAAGCAAAGTGTTACTCATTCAGAGCCGATTTACTGATTCGTCTTTCAGCGAATCGGCGCGTTCCTTAATCTTATTGCCTGTAGCAGTCATTTCCAAAACTGACCTAGATTGTTGCACCACCCCTCCGTGATTGGATTCATTTCCTGTGATTGTGATTCGGTTTACATCACAGGCAAGAGATTGAAATCAACCAGTTTTTCTCTAGGTTACTGTCGAATGCAGATTTTCAAGAGTGGATTGAATCTCAGAGCCATAATTTTTCTTGCTAAAATTTGTTTCGTGCACATACCTGGTTCCACTTTCCTTTTATGAAACAAAAGTTGATAAGCCAAAGATAATTTTCATAATTCTTATTCCCTGCAAGATCGAGGGGTTTATGACAATTTAAAATGAAAGCTGAGAAATTCTTCTACGTGGAAATGTACGGGGGAAAAAAGATACATTTCTTGGTATCTTTACATAATAAAAGAATAATAATAATAATAAAAAAAAAAAAATTAATAAAAAAAAAAAAAAAATATATATATATATATATATATATATATATATATATATATATATATATATTCAAATGTAATATATATACTGTATATATATATATATATATATATATATATATATATATATATATATATATATATATATATATATACAATATATTTTATATTTTGATAAATTAAAATGACTTATCATTACTTTCTCAGTCTTTTGTAATATTAATATAGAAAGTAATAAATAAAATAATTCAAATATAACTTATTCATTAAATTTAATAATTGCCACAGTATTATATATATATATATATATATATATATATATATATATATATATATATATATATATATATATATATATATAGTGTTTAATTTGTCATATGCAATACTTTGCTTTAATACCACTTTCTTTTGAAGATGCAACTGTACATACATCTTTCCACAACTCATGCTGGATGTGCAAGGTGTATTTTATTGGAATCTCCATAAGGAGCAATTTCCAACACCAGGGCTGGGCAGGATCCATATGTCTGACATATGATTGGATGCTTCTTCCCTGCTGCTAAGAGCAAGTGCCACAGATCTGTGCCATGGCAACACTTTGGTGATTATAATTCAGACAGAAAGGTCATTATTTATTGCTTTTTCTGCCTGCAGCAGACACTGGTGCTGTCCCTCAGTTCATAGTAATAAACTAAATAAATGACAGTGGACAGATGGCCCACCTTGAACTAGTGAAAAAGGTTATTTACATCTGTGGATATTCACAATCAGCTCGCTCTAGATCACTCAGCGCTGACAGTCTCGACAAGCTGACATCAGATAACAACGTACAGAGATCATCTCTCTTTGCGTGTGTGTGCAGCGCTCAGGGATTTTTTGTTCTTGTTGTTGTGATCAGTTCCCAGGTTCTGGAGTCCTAAGGAACATGACATTGTAATATGGGCTATGTTTTATTTATGGACCTTACCGAAGCAGATAACGGCTGTTTTAACAAACAAAGATGATTGCTTCAGGGGCCACTCACTCGTCCTGAGGTAATTAAGACAAAGTAGCTCCCATGGCCAGGAGGCGGATCCATACAACCAGCTATTATTTCCCTAAAAAAAAAGAAAAAAAAGATGCGAAAGCAAGTGAGAGAGAGAGAGAGAGAGAGAGAGGGAACGTGTGAAAGAGAGAGTGAGGCTGTACTTCGAGTGCGTGAAAAGAGAGCATTTGATTCAAAAGGTCTTTTGTCATGTTTTATCTGCTTAAACCTCCTAGCCGGCCATGTGCTATCAATGAGGCTAATGCAATACAAAACACAAGCTCAACTGTACAGTACGATCCGGACCAGGAAAAATAAAATCTAATATAAACCTGTAAATAAAAAGTAATCATCTGCTAAAGAAATAAATGTAAAATGTAATAGTCATAAGATTCTGTACTATTTTTAGGTTACTTATCAAATATGCAAATTTGTTACATTTATCATTTGACTCCTTTGTAAAGATGGTCAGATTTTCCACTGAAGCACCAGATGTTCTTTGAATAATCTCATATCTTTCTGGAGAACAGGATCAGATTTTACACAAACTTAAAGGGATAGTTCACCCAAAAATGAAAATTCTGTCATCATTTACTCACCCTCAAGTAGTTCCAAATTTCCAAATTTCTTTGTTCTGCTGAACACAAAGGAAGATATTTGGAAGAACATTTGAAAGTAACCAAATAGATCTCGCCCCCCATTTACTACCATATAGGGAAAATAAATATTATGGTAGTCAATGGGGGGGCGAGATCTGTTTGCTTACTGACATTCTTCCAAATATCTTCCTTAATAAAGAAATTCATACAGATGTGGAATAAGGTGAGTAAATAATGACAGAATTGTCATTTTTGGGTGAACTATCCCTTTAAGTGTCTGTCCATGCATGTATGACTGTATGTCAAAGTTTTGATAAATTTACATGGTGCTCCTTTTGATATGTGAAAGCAAATGGGGACCAGAAGTGCTTGAGCTCCAAAAACCCAAAGAATCACCATTTAAAGGTTTTCTACACTATTCAGATTCCACTATTATGTAATTTGCACTTGAAAATCCTGCTCGATAGTTATGTTCACCACTTTCATTTAATGAAGAAGAGTAGCTTGGACATTCTGTTTTGAAATTCAGATGGGTTTCAAATGGCATGAGGGTGATTTTTGGATGAAACTTTAAAGCAAATGAACATATCTAATAAGAAATTTTCAGTTCAACGTTTGACATAAACTATTATGCTGATATAACTGATCACAAAAATAAAATACAGTTAAAGGGATAGTTCGCCCAAAACTTTAGAACTATCCCTTTAAATATAATACTTCTAGTAAATAATATTATTAATATCCAGCGATAGCGTCAGTTCTGGCAGGTCACGTCAGTCAAGCTTGCATCAGCTGACTCGCGTCAACCTATAGGAATACGACGCCTATCACAGCATCCATAAGCTCCTCAGTATTATCAGCAGCTATCGCATTACCCTCCTCCATCCCCAGCTCCTCCTCTCATCAGTCAGGATTGCCTTATGAATCAGACTACTCTTAAAAATATGTGTACGTCAAATAATCGGCATTAAATGATATTTGCATATCATGTTGGTTCTGTTCTGTTAGGGGGGGTTATTGCTGCTCTCCCTGCTCTTATCCATGCTAGGCTGCATGGATGCACAGGGAGTTCTTGCCCAGAACAGAATCATACCGCCAAGACAAACTCAATAATCAATTATATTTGACGACAGTGGTCCTGACAGAAATAAAGCATTACATTAGAATCACATTGTCTCGGATTTTTATCACCTCTCTATGTAAGAAACTAAACTTAAACACCCCAGATAGAGAGGTGATGGGAGTGAGTGATGAAAATGATGTCCATGCCATCTAATGTATACATACAGAGCTAGGAGGAGATGTTTTTGGCTGAATTGGCTGAATGTGTGTGTTAAAACGGAGTGGTTTGTGGAAACAGGGACCTGGGCTTTCCCCGCAGCTTGTCAGGCACAATGAATGGGGCTATCTGTTTGTTGTAGGCCTCATCCCTAGCCATGTTTATTTGTAAACTGAGCAGACAATATGAAAAGCTGGGCTGTACAAAGACCCGAGACTGCCAGCTGGCTGACTGAGGGTATTCATGCCTTCCCTCAACCCCTTTCACAATGGCAAAACCCTCAACAGACGCCTGAATGCATACAGACACACATGCATATGCACACAACCTTTCATAATAGCCCTGAGAACGTCTTAAGGAAGTGCGAAATCTGCCCTCTCCCATTTGCGTCCACTTAAACAACACACGCACGTTACACAGGGAGCCTCAGGCTTGTCTACTGTAAAGCCGTCAACTTGCAATGCCAAGAATGAGGAAGACTAGTGAGTGTATGCGAGTGCGGACGTAAGATTTACAAACCGGCCCCAAACCCCCCAATGAGAAAACAAATTGGTCTCTCTTCCTGTTCACATCAATTGATGTTCTATTAAGACCAGATGGCCTTGATGGGCCTGAACCCATCTTGCAGAACATACATAGAAAAATGTCAATGCCTATTAATTTTCTGTCTGCTCTACGCATATTTAGCCCTTGGCTTGGTTTCAGCAGTTACGCTGTACCGAGGAGTAAAACAGCACTTCTGACATCCATAAGTGAGGTTTCAGACTCCCTTAACCTTCAACTCACACTCTTACAGAGCGAAAGAAAGTAGTCAGCCTTGTATTGATACAAAAGAAAAGTCTGTCAATAGGAGCATACTGAAAAATAGACAAGTGCTCTCGAGCAATAACATCCATTCCACCGGCGTCTCCCGGTGTGTGAAGGTGTGATGTCTTGTAAGATACATGCACAGTTTGAGATGGCTATTTCTGCATTATCTCCGCTTCGAGCCTTGACATCTCTGTGTCACACACTTGCCGTTCTGTTGAGGACGGTGTGAATAGAAGTGCATAACCTGTCCTCTATCACCCTGAACTGTTGGGGAAAAACATCTCATGAACTAACTCCAGTGCATTGTTATCTGAAGGGTGTTTTCTAAGGCACGGTATGATATATTGTACATTGAAGCACTGATTTAAGAAGCATTCACCTCATATAAACTCTAACCTTGAGTTTTTCTTTTAAAGAAACTGAGAAAAACCTTCAATATCAGGTCATGATGCTTACCAGCAGTGTACAACATGTTTGAGGCTTCTTATAGAGAGACAAGTGATTTTTCATTCATTGTTTTGACCTCACACTCATCATCACAATTAGATTATCTTACAGTGTGGCGCAGCCATGCTTGGAGTTCGAGCGAGCCAATTCACGTCCCTGAGCAGCAATAACGCTTTTATTGACTTTTGTTCTGAATAGTCGGGTGATGACTTCTTGACTGAAACCAAATATTGTTATGGATACCGTTCTCAACGCAATAAAAACCTCACTCTGAATCTGTGTGTAGTGCGCTTGTGATATAAGCTCACGTTTTGTGTTTCCTCAGATGGCGGGCTGATGTCCATACGCAGGGAAAATAACTCCATGTTCTGGTGTTCCTGCTTTACAGTGCATTTTCTGATTAATTCAGCTCTAATTTCAGAATGATTTTTTTTTTTTTATGAATCTTTATGAAAAAAAAAAAAATTTGCAAATCACTTAACTGTAAAGACTATGAAACAAATTGTTATCTGTTATGGTTGTTGCAATAAAACAGCCATAACATTTGGTAAAACAATAATGATAACTAATTTTGTTCACAAGTGAGTTGAAAATGAACTCCAGGCTTCAAAAAAAAAAAAAAAAAAAAAAAAAAAAAAAAATCAACAAGAACAACAGAGAAAATAACACTAGCTCTATGTCTCCTTTACCCTTAATTAGGGCACTATTTGAGGGGACAGCCATTTGTAGTGGTGTCCAAAACCATAGTGTAGCGAGTGTACAACCAACGGCTAGAGAACACCCACTGTGGCGGTTGCGATGAACGAATTCCCGCGTCTCGCCAGAAGATGGTGCCTGCATGTGAATCACCCATCCATCCATTTTCCAAACCGCTGGTCCAATGTGGGTACAGCATAATATCATACAAGCATTGATTATTAACTTGTTTAATTGAGGTTTATTCATGCTAGTTTCCATGACAGGTTTCCAGATAAATCTTTTCATTACTGAGTTGCCAGTTTGCGAATTTTCAAATGATTATTAAGCGGCAAGCACAAACTATGCAAAAGCGGCAGCCCTTCTGGTGCACTCAGTAGTGTCTGAATTCACAGTCATTTTCATTCATTCCTTCAGGTGAACTATATTAGTGGAGTAATGTAGAGGATAATAAAAAAGGGTATAGGGGTTGATTTCAAACAAATTGTGAAAAATGCTACTTCGTTAATTATTCATGCCCCAGTGCATGCTGGGAACACCTGTACATTAAAGTTAAGTAGATTTATTACTTTTTTATTATTGAAAAGTACTTGAATTTATCAATGCTTTGTACAGTTTTCTACTTTAGAATCAATACTTGATCTCACTAACAAACCAAAAATAATACACCAAGTGATAAATACTTAGAAAAGTTAAAGCTTTCATTTCTACATGCAGAATTAAGTATAGAATATGTTTAATGTTCTTAGGTCCATGCTTTAAAGGTGCCATTAAATGTTTTTTCACAAGATGTAATATAAGTCTAAGGTGTCCCCTGAATGTGTCTGTGAAGTTGCAGCTCAAAATACCCCATAGATTTTTTTTAATTAATTTTTTAACTGCCTATTTTGAGGCATAATTAGAAATGCACCGATTCAGGCTGCGGCCCCTTTAATTGCTCGCGCTCCCTGCCCACTCCTGAGCTCTCGACTCTATCATTGCATAAACAAAGTTCAAACAGCTAATATAACCCTCAAAATGGATCTTTACAAAGTGTTCGTCAGGCAGCATGTCTAATCGCGTAAGTATAGTATTTATTTGGATGTTTACATTTGATTCTGAATGAGTTTGAGGCTTTGCTCCATGGCTAAAGCTAACATTACACACTGTTGGAGAGATTTATAAAGAATGAAGTTGTGTTTTTGAATTATACAGACTGCAAGTGTTTAAAAATAAAAAAATAGCGACAGCTCTTGTCTCCGTGAATACAGTAAGAAACGATGGTAACTTTAACCACATTTAACAGTACATTAGCAACATGCTAACGAAACATTTAGAAAGACAATTTACAAATATCACTAAAAATATCATGTTATCATGGATCATGTCAGTTATCATCTGCCATTTTTCGCTGTTGTCCTTGCTTGTTTACCTAGTCTGATGATTCAGCTGTGCACAGATCCAGACGTTAATACTGGCTGCCCATGTCTAATGCCTTGAACATGGGCTGGTATATGCAAATATTGGAGGTGTACATATTAATGATTCCGACTGTTACGTAACAGTCTGTGTTATGTTGAGATTCGCCGGTTCTTCAGAGGTCTTTTAAACAAATGAGATTTATATAAGAAGGAGGAAACAATGGTGTTTGAGACTCACTGTATGTCATTTCCATGTACTGAACTCTTGTTATTCAACTATGCCATGATCATTTCAATTTTCAATTCGATGGCACCTTTAAATGAACAGAAAATTCAAAATCTTTCGACTACATTCATTATTATAGTAACACTTTACAATAAGGTTTCATTAGTTAACATTAGTTAACTTCTTTAGTTAACATGAACTAAGAATAAACAATACTTCTACAGCATTTACTATCTTAGTTTAGTTTGATCTTTCTTAGTTAATGTTAATTACAACATTAACTAACATTTTATTAAAATCAAACATTGTATATGCACTATGAACTAACCTGAACTAACAATAAACAACAGTTTCTTTTGGATATTTTTTTGTTACCATTGTGCTGAAGAGTGGAGCTTGTGCTTAGGTTATTGGCAGAGAGATATGTTTTCAAATAAAGTTTGTGGTGCTTTTTTTTAAAAAATAGGATTAGGCTGTTATTTATTTAAATAGTCTTGTTCTAGTTTTGCTGTAGAATCATAGATTAATTCTGTGGTGGAGTATTGAGCGGTATCACATTTTTTTCTTTTCTCTTCCCAGAGGGAACAGCAATGTTCATAATAACTTAATGGATAATTTGGCCAGAATTTGCAGACCTTTTTATTAAGATTCCAGATTGGGGTCAGCGCATTCGGCCCCTAGGTACACCATAGGTCAAAAAAGATATATTTTAGAGGCAATTCCTCCTCAAAATGCAGATGTGAAATGTAAATTGTTTGCATGAAAATATTTTACTCTCAGTCTTTATCATCACTGCATTAATTTTATTGACATACAATGCAATTATCCTGACACGCCTTCAGGGGAGAGAGACGCTCAGACCTATCAGTTGTCCTAATGTGAAATGACGATGAGCCGTAGAGCCTGAGAAAGTGTCTCCCGTTGACTCAGCTTTGCTTCAAAGCGGTCAGACAGCTTTTAACAACGAATCCACTGAAATATCATGTTACAAATGAAGTCCTTCACATATCAAAACCACAGTAATCCTGTTCCACACTAGAGCAAACAGTCCCTGCACATTTTCTAAATGTCTATGTGTGTCTGAGGCGAGGCAGAGATTGTCTAAGTGAGCTGTATGTAGTCAAGGACAGGAAATTTCCCTCAGTAGAGATTGTCGGTGGCTCACAAGGGCCGATGCAATGAGCTGACCTAAATGACAGGCCTCTGTAAAACCAGGACCTGTTAAACAGGGTGTTCTTTCGGCTTGTGGATCCAGAGCCTAGATCTTTAAAAGCTGCTTGTGTGCATTTGTGTGAGCTTTTTTCCTGGGTAGGTTTCTATGTATCTGGGTTTTTTTTTTTTTTTCCTATTGAACTGACAGGGCCCGTTTGGCTCTGTTCTCAATATCGAGTTACTAAACACTGTTTTTGTGGCCAAATTCTCTGACCAGTCTATGATCAAAAGGCCACAAAATGAGAGATCTGGCAGCAGAAGCTAAAGAGCTGTGATAACTAAGCACTCGTCCAAAACAGAAAGGGAGCAAATGAGAGAGAGAGAGAGAGAGAGAGAGAGGGAGGGAGGGAGAGAGGGAGAGAGGGAGAGAAAGAAATGAATCCAGGTACAGTTAAAGGCTAAGCTGACTCACATCACAAAAACAGTTGTTGAAGTGTAGCAAAAAGAAAAAAAAAGAACAAATGTACATCTCACAACATAAAAAAACTGTTTAAACACACACACACACACACACACACACAGGTTTGTTTTGCTACCTTAGTGAGGACATTTCATAGGCGTAATGGTTTTTATGCTGTACAAACTCAGTGTTGCCAGACTGGAAATGTCCAAGTATCGTACCAGAAGCTCAAAATTATCGTATTTGGAAGAAAATTATCGTACACAAGTTTTAGTATAGATAAATGATATAAACTAATGATTTTTACAACCGAATGAATCAATACTGAACTTACTTAAACTGGACATCACACTATTTTCTTCTAGAGCTGCTGTACAGCCAAAATTACGTCCTTTATATCTTCGTAAAGCTACTTTGACACAATTTTCATTGTAAAAAGTGCTATAATAAAGGTGATTTGGCTTGACGAGCCAAACGTACAGAATACAGATATTTATATAGACCAACAACTTTTTGACATGACCTGCACATTACCACAATATATCTAGTAGCCTAACTTAGTGGAAAACAACTGACATAAGCGCCACGGCAGGAACGTTAACTTGTGCTCGTGAGAGAGAGTCATTCTCCACGAGAAGACTTAAGGTGAGATGAGACTGAAGACATGCCTAATAACACAACGTTCAAGTTCTACTTACAATCATGACGTAGGCATCCACAGCTAGATCAATGAGGATATAAGTCCTATGATTATAATGACATTCATTTGAAGTGTCACAAAATTCTGATATTATAATACATTATGGGATTTTTTTCATTATTGGTCGTACAGAGGTCAAAATTATCGTATAAATACGATAATTATATACGTCTGGCAACACTGATCCCCCTACACTAACCCTACCTCTAAACCTACCCATCACAGAAAACATTCTGCATTTTTACATTTTTAATAAAACATTGTTTAGTATGTTTTTAAAGCTTTTTCAAATACGATGACTCATGAAATATCCTCATAAAACATGTTTACGTTGTAATACCAGTGTAAAACACATGCCAGTGAATATAATACTGCTTTGTAATACCACACACGTAATACGCGCACACACACACAGCTTTGCCATCACAGGAATAAATTACTTTGTGAAATATATTCAAATAGAAAACAGTTATTTTAAATTGTAATAATATTTCACAATATTACTGTTTTTAACTGTATTTTTAATTAAATAAATGTAGCCTTGGTGAGCAGACGAAACTTTTTTTAAAAACATTACAAATCTTAGTGGTTCCAAACTTTTGGACTGTACTGTATATATGTGTATATATGTATTATATACACACACACAAACAGAGTGTATTTACTATTATCAATATGATGTTCACATTACTTAATACATTTCTCCCACTTTTTAAAACATTTCTCCCACTATTTTTAAATTACTTATAAATTTATAAATTACTACACCAGTTATTACAACAAATAAAGTAGATGTTTTCACTCAAAATAGACCAACCTTTTGGCCTTAATAAAACCTTAAAGGGATAGTTCACCAAAAAATGAAAATTCTGTCATCATTTACTCACCCTCAAGTTGTTCCAAACCTATATAAGTTTTTTTCTTCTGCTGAACACATAAGAAGATATTTTGAAGAATAGGTTATGGGTAACCTATGGGACCCCATTTACTTCCATGGTATTTTTTTCCATACCATGGAAGTCAGTGGGGTCCATCAACTGTTTGGTTACCCATAACCTATTCTTCAAAATATCTTATGTGTTCAGCAGAGGAAAAAAAAACATACATGTTTGGAATTACTCGAGGGTGAGTAAATTGCAGAATTTTCATTTTGGGGTGAACTATACCTTTAAATCTTTTTTTGCATTTTGTAGGTGTCATTCCTCTCCACCTGTTGTTGTTGCTGTGGTGTGTGTGATGAATGTTCATGTGCATGATTTGCTCATTGGTTAATTGATTCTCTTCTATCTGGCTGATATCATGTCTGGCTCTTTCTGTTACAATAAAAATAAAATAATTTTAGCATTTTTAGTGTATTTTCTACACTAAAACTACATGCTGAATGCAGAAATTCTTACAGTAACTGTCTATTTTCTTTATGCAAAATACTAGCACTGTTAGTAGAAAGAAAACAGGAAATGACAGAAACAAGGAAGGATGAGATCAGGAAACAAAATGAGCCCGATTCAACCTCATGCTGCCCAAAAGAGCACCACAGCACATCATACAGGTGTACATGTGCAAATTGCTAAGCCCCAGTTTTCATTTTTTTTTAAACAAAAAATGTAAATCATTTACTTGATCAACACCTGTGGCTGTAAATTTTTGCTGAAAACATTTTCTAGAAAACCACTGGGACCCATTATTTCTTTCCCTTCTGACATACAGGATCCATCATTTCATCTATTCAATTTTCTTCCAGACTGACCCCAGGGTCAAATGTCAAATGGGTCAGTTTCCACTTGGCTGCCAGTTCTACACCTTTAAGGTCCATCAAGAACATATAAGAGTCTCAGGCTGAGACAGTGAGGGGTTAAGAAACCACTCTGTGTCTGAACTGCCCTGACCTGTTCCCGTGGTTTACATACCTCTCAATAGCTGCCTGCTAGCCCTCAAGCCAGAGAAGGAATGAAACCCTAGATCCAGCCCCTCCTCCTGTTTGAACCTTTAGAAAAAAAAGACAAGCACTTTTTTTTCTCTTTAAATATTACGTGGTTTTATGGAGGAGAGAAGAGACAAAAGCTCTTTTCCAAATCCTAGTAAGCTGGCTCACTGTCTACATAGGCAGCTACCTTCTCAGGCAGCATCCTAAACTTCATAAGTGAATTATTTCGAATGCTCTACATAGGCAGTGGATCCACATGGCACATTTAGCGATCCACTCGACTCAACTTCAGTTAGTTAAAGTCATGTGTCGTGTCCTAAATCAAATACTTCCCTACTTTATAGCATGTAAAAAAAACACTACACCAAAAGAGTGTCCAAATACATAGTATGCGAAAAGTCCCCAGATGACCTACTACTTCTGCCAAGATGCTGAAGTGTGCATTCGCTAGAAACTTCACTATCCCATGAGGCCATGGGAGGTGATTTATGAATGGCAGGGAAGTGACGCAGCTGACGAAGGTAGGTCATGTGAAAGTAACAACATGGTGGATGTAGTATGTCTAAATTTCATTCACACTACCCAGATTCATACTATATAGAGCGTACTTTTTTAACGGCCGTGGAGTAAATTCAAATTCAAATGTAGTACCTACTCAGACAGTACGGGATTTCGGACACAGCATTGATGATATGGAAATAGAGACAAATTTTTTCTCCCATAGTGTGACATACATCCGAGTGTAACAAACTATTTAAAAAAAAAAGGCAGAGACTTAAAACATTCGATTGTTGATTGGGTTTTGAAATATGGGCATTGCTCTCAAAAATGGAGGCAGATGAATGTGAGATTGCAGGGGCGGGGTTTAAGCAAACCACATGATTAGAAAAATCCTGCATTTATCACCAGAGAGAAGTCTGATGTTTTCAATGAAGATCCAGTTATGACATTTTGATTAAACATTACAAGGTCAATGAATGGATGAATCATTCACAATAAGATCTATAGCATACATTTAGAAAACAGTTAGGGTGAATTTGAATTTTATGCTGACCTTAATAATTATTATTATTATTTTTTTTTTACTTTAGCATGTTGTTAAGCTAATGCTGCGGTACTCTAAAAGCCTAAAAACACATAACATAAACAAATATTTGGTATTTTTAACATTTTTTAAAATATATATTTTTAACAACACTGAACATTTTTTTTAATAGATGCCTTTATTGCTGAATGAAATGAGAAATGTATATTTATGAGGTAACACTTTACACACTTTTATTAACATTATCAAAGATTAATAAATACTGTAACAAATGCATTACTCATTGTTAGTTCATAGTTAATACTAATGTTAACAAATGAACCTTATTGTAAAGTGTTATCATTTATGATTAATATTTGTTGAGCATTCTGGGATTGCATTTTCCACAAATGATACATGTGATGCTTTCTTAGCATTTGGTCTAAATTAAGTACTTTATAGATTATATTTCATAATTAAAACTTTAATACTTTGTGGTACAGCCTACAATGCTTATAGACAGCTCACTAGCTTTGAAACACAGCAAGAGAGAGCTCCTTACTCCTTACAAGAAAGCTCCTTACTTCTTAACCTTAGTGGAGTTCACTTTAATAGTGCGTTTTTGCACCCAAATTAGATGATGAAAGCATCCCGATGTAGTAATGGAAATGGGAGGGTGGGGGAGCCCGTTTCGGAAGGGGGCGTCTGGCGATTGTGTCTTTCAATCTCCCGATTCAGTTGATAAGCAAAACACTTCTCCTTCGCCCTGTCCAATCCAAAGCCTCTCCTTCCATTTTATTTAATGATAAAATCTTTTTTGTCTCTCGTTTTCATTGTCTGAGCAGTGAATTATCATTACACATTTTTTTCACCCTCCATTGCATGCATATGTGCGTCTGAAAGATAAGTTGACCTTTCTGAAATCGCGGTCCGGCATCAGATTGAGCGGTTATTGCAATATTCCAATGTAGTGAGATTAAAAGAAAAAGGGCAGTTTTTGAATGCTTTGTGGTATTTGTATGTACTGTACATGCTATAAAACACACAGTTTCCCTTTGGCTCACCCCCCAACACGCCGCATACCATTTTCTCTGGTTGCGACGGCATTCCTAGCGAACAAGACCAGGCAGTGGAGCTGTGATTTAACAGTCTTGTGTTTCTTAAGGGAGAAAATATTTTGTTGACAGGCTGGAGAATATTCACAGGACATTGCATGTGGGTGTGTGCGAGGAAGCACCTCATAGCCAGCGGAACTGTTGACAATACACACCCACTGCATTGTTTCGGAAAGGGTGAAATGTAAAGCTGTTTTGCACTGTAAAAAAATAAATAAAATAATGTAAAAATAAAATAAAAATAAAACTGGCAACAGTGGCTGTCAGACCTTAAAGTAGCACCTTTTTTTGTACAATTTCATTTAGAGTATTTTTTTTGCAGTGTGGAAACATACTTTGGCCTTTTAGTCCGAAAGAGCACAGGGAGAAGAATCGTAAAGGGTCTTTATGAAAGGACGTGACACGCTGGCGGCTGCAGGGTTAACTTTAAAATTGCCTCGTGTGATATTGAGTTCTGAGATGGTGACCTGACCAGATCTTGGTATTATATTCAAAGCAGGCCAGAAAGGGTCAAACAAGCTGAGATATTGCAATGAGGGTTTGCTCAAGTGGACCATTAGTCTTCGTAATAAAATGCATCCTACGTCTGCAACCGCCAGCCCTATTAATATTCACTTTGGCTGTGCATTGCTGGTGCATTTTCCCTTAGTCAGACAGTCGCTGGGCAGCGCAGCCCCAGACCTGCCTCAGATAATTAGAATGATAAATCGACACGGGCCTCTTTTACTTGAAGGTTGAAGCCTTCCTCTGGGTCAGTACCATGAGACGCCTATTCATCCTTGTCCAGTGTTTCAGCAGTTATGTCATAAAAAACATACAATCAACACAACCAAGAGTCCGCTCGTGTCAGGTGCAGACATGGTTAAACTCCCCTTCGCTCTGTTTTCCACAGCCCGACCACATCTTTGGCTGTCTCGGAGTGTGTGCGGACAGGGTGAGGATCGATATACCAAAAGCTGCTTTGAAGAACCCACACATACAGATCTGATAAGGCTACATAGCACACAGCGTCACTACTGGGGTACTGTATAATTTGCACTGAAGATGTCAGCACCACAGGAGATACTGTCAAGGCTTAAAGAAATAGTTCAGCTAAAAAATAAAATTCTGCCATTGTATAATCTGCCATGTTATTCCAAAATTGTATTTTGTTTTCCATGCAATTTATGCAACATGATGCTTTAACACTTTTCCAAAAGCTCCATAAAAGTACCAGTAAAGTACCAACAAGTGTCCAGCTTACATAGGAACTGTTTAATACTATAAAAGCAGCCCAAAATTCAACTCATTAATATATATATATATATATATATATATATATATATATATATATATATATATATATATATATATATATATATATATATATATATATATATATATATTTGACATTTTTGGTTTCTACACAATTCCTATAATCAGTGTTATTTCAGTATAATTTATATACTATTATAGTTTTTGCAAATATATTTTTATATTTTATTAAATTTATAGTTGTAGTAATTTTGTTGTGTTTTTGACATTTGTATTATTATTTTCCCCCAAAATATGTCTTTATAGTTTTAATTAATTTTTATTTATTAGTTTTAATTTATATAGTTTTAGTACCTGAAGTTAAACTAAATAAAAATGAAAAATGTCTAGCTGACGTAAAATAGGTGGTAACACTTTTCAATAAGGTTTATTTGTTAACAGCTGCGGTCCGTAACAATTTTTTGGTTAAAAACTATCCAAAAACGATTTTTGAGCATGTACATAACCAGACAGTGTTCAAAACTATCTACCTTAGCCCGATTCACAACGTTAAACTTGTAATAATGTGTTCTAATCTGAGTGGTACTGGTAGGTTTTTGCGAGGAATTCGAGCATTCCGCCGTTCGTCTGATGCTGTTAACATTAACAATTTAAGAACAAAGTATAACATAATATACATAAAGTATAATAATAATTTGCACGGTTTGATGTGACATGACCTAAGCAAGCATTAGATTTAATCATCATTGGTAGCTCGATTTTTTGTAATGCTTTTTTCTCAGTTGACATTTTCCGGTGAAAATTTTTATTTTGGTCATACTTCCAAGACTACAATCTGTGATTCCGAAGTACAGTATAAACCAGTACGGTGACTGACAGCCACACATTCTCCTAAAATCATCAGATTCATCCGCACTGAAGAGCCGTGCCAATGCACAACCAACGTAAAGATGATAATTCCGCAAATAACTGCAATTGCAGGTTTCAAACAGAAATGACAACAAAGACTGAGTGGCAGCATTGGTTTTCAGCGTGAATGTCGCGAAAAACACACAAAACACATCCAAAACGGGAAGGATCTTTGTGATTGACTGTACAAATAGCTTTGACACAAAACCTGAGGTATATATTTAAAAATTGCAGAAAGCAACAGAAAAAAAGCAAATGGATCACTGCAATTCACAGAAACAGCTGGAATCCAGCAGAGAAACATGGATTTGCAGGTATCATTTTGTGTCAAATTGTTGGATTTTGAGGTAAAATCATACCGTATATATTGTATTGTTATATGTTGACTCATCAATTAAAAAATTACCATCTTATATTCTGCATAATTGGGTTTTTAAATAAACAACACTGACAAAAACTATACTATAAAACTATTTAAGGCTGGACAAAATGACGATATTACATTGATATAAGTGATTACGTGGATTTAAACCAATACTGTAGTTATAAAATATTCACAGGCAGATTTGCTTTATGTATTTCCCCGCCGTTGAAATTGGGCACATATAAATGTCAGGAAACACGACTCCTGGCTGCATGTCAATATCCATGGATTGGGTTTATTTGACAAGTTGTAAGGAACACATTTAATTCCAACCTTTAGTGTAATTTGTTAGTTTTACCTGCGTTTTCGCAGTTTCCCCTAGGAAATCCAGTCACGCAGCAGGTTCTTTTGCCACTCAGTCCAGCTGAGGGAGCACGTTTTCGGCGGGAAAGTGACGTCGATTATTACCCGACTACTCACCTGAGCTACTTTCCTGTATAGACTCCTGTTGTTTTCAGCCATCATCATCTGCTATCTTCTGTAAAGCCTCAAGCCATCCCAGCACCTGCAAAGACAAAGAGATGATTACTTTTGAAGCTAAACTATTGAATACGCACCTGTTTCTCCTGCTTGCTATCTGCATCCTGCAAATAAATATCTGTTTGATTAGAATTACCTGTGCTGTCTCCTTCTGTATGCTAACAGAAGACCAGAACAACCAACATGCAGCATTACACTGAAGCAAGCAAAGAATGCCAGCCATATCCGTTTACTGAACTAGTAAACCCTGTTCATCAGTCAGTGGTACCATCTGCCATTGTGACTTCTTGATCTGCCTCTGCGAGTCCCATGGCCCATCCAACGACCTTCTCAGGCGAGGAGGATTCCTTCTACAATACTCCCCATTCTTCAAGATGCAACCTCAGCTCTTCACATCAGAGAAAGGAAAGATTGTGTATGTCGTTTCGCTGTTCTCCAGGCGTGCATTGCAGTGGGCACGATCGATTTGTGAATCGAATGGACCAGAAACCAGTTTGTTGACAAACCTTCAACAGTCATTTTAAGGAGGTATTTAGTTCTACAGCTTTCTCATTATAACTGTGCATGATGAACTTTTCCATGTAAGTCAAGGTAAATCCTCTGTGAGTGATTATGCCCTCAGATTTCAAACGCTGGTGGCTGCCAGCAGATGGAACAAAACAGCTTTGCTCACAGCGTATCGGAGAAGGTTGGATGCTGATATTCATCAACAAATGTCAATCTATGATGATAAGGTTGGACTTTCATCCAACGATCGATTTGCATCTTCACTGCATGCATGCTGGACTCACCCGCTGCACAGCCTCCTACCGAAAGGTAAAATTTATCCATGAAAGGACATGGAGGAATACATTTTTGAGGCACTCAAGCATAAGTTTATCAGACCATTGACTTCCCTTGCCACATCCAGCTTCTTTTTCGTTCGCAAGAAGGATGGAGGCTTGAGGCCATGTATTGATTACCACACACTGAATGCCCAAACCATCAAGTCTCTGTCCTGGAATCCCATCACAACAGAAGCCTTCCAACAGCTCAAAGAAGCTTTCTGCTCGGCTCCAGCCCTTGTCCATCCAGATCCTGAATTTCCGTTCATTGTCGAAATGTGTCCACAACCAAGGTTGGAGCCGTGTTATCACAGCGACAGCCACCAGTCTTCCATCCATGTGCTTTTTTTCTCCAGAAAACTGTTCCCAGCAGAGTGACGCTGCGACATTGGAAACCGTGAGGTATTGGCAATTAAAATCGCCTTTGAAGAGTGGAGACATTGGCTGGAGGGAGCCAAGCATCAGTTTGAGGTGATAACCAATCATAGTAACTCTGAGTACCTCAGAGAAGCCAAAAGGTTACACCCACGTAAAGCATGTTGGGCACAGTCCTTCACACAATGCAATTTCGTTGTTACTTACCGCCCCGGAAATAAAAACATCAAGGCAGATGCTCTCTCTCCTGCATCATCCTGAATTGGGCCTTTCACCACTTGAGCCTATACTCCCTCCAGCCATCGTTGTGAGTCCCATCCAGTGGTCATTGGACGATCAAATTGGCGAAGCCATACGCTCAGAACCTGCTTCGCCGGGAGGTCCTGAGGGATGGCTCTAAGTACCATCAGCTTTACGCCTGCCCCATATGGACTCAGTTCACACATCTCCAGGCTCTGGACACCCAGGCAGCCAGCGAACCCTTTTGCTCCTCCATAATAAATACTGATGGCTTGAAATGACCCAGTATGTCTCCTGATACACCAAAGCCTATTCAGTCTGTGCCATCTCACAAACTCCCTATCATCTTATCCCCTTAAGAGGTCTACCCACAGCACTAGAAACCGCCAAATCAATATTTCACCACCTCTTCCGTCACTTTGGATTGCCGAAGACATTGTCTTTGACTGTGGACCCCAATTTATCTCCCAAGTTTGGCATTCCTTCTTTCAGCTGCTGAGGATTTCTGTCAGCCTCTCATCCGGATACCATCCTCAAACCAATGGCCAGACTGAATGTAAGATCCAGGAAATCGGGAGATACCTGCGGTCTTACTGCCACAAACACCAGCACGACTGGAGTTGTTTCCTTCCCTGGCAGTATGCACATAACTCCCTACGTCATGATGTCGGATGTCCTGGCAGTTAACTACTGGTTTCAGAAGAGCGAGAGGGTATGGGACTCAGCTCATGTCCATCTCCACGACCAATGTTCTTTAAGCCTCTCATACTATATATTGTTTCTATAATATTGTCATGGTTTTGTATATTCATAAGCTCTATGATGATACATAAAAAGGTCACTTTTAGTTGGTGAACACCAATATAAACAAATGTCAGTCGAAGAAAAAACCTAGAACTTGCTCCATCTAATAATAGTATCTAATTACATCTAATTGCTGAAGAGTTATATTTAAATAGTAAACTGCCAGAGCTTTTGCGGCTGCTAAGAAAATGCTAATTTGCATTTAGATCCTGTTTGATAAGAGCAATGGCTGTAGACTTTTGAATGGGCACAGGGCCAATGAAACGTTCAGACAAAAAGCAGGTCATCTGAATATCACTGATTCTGCCTGACGGCATTCTGTCATGGGTTTTAATGGCTTAAGTAAATATACTGCGTGGAGAACTTGGATTAATTCAGCGCAACAACAATCATTCCCCAGACGTTCTGCCGCACTGTTCACAGTCATTACAGTATTTAATGATCACATACACTTAGCTTCAAATTAATAATCTCTCCACAACAGCACATGGCTGCCCCCCCCCCTGTTTACAACTGTGTATTAATGTTGGTCTTAATTAAGAGCATGTTAATAATGTTGGATTTGTTGAAAAGGTAAATTATTTCGCACCTATGTGAGGTATCTCTAAACCTCTCCCAAGGAAATGTCATGTTGCTCAAGGTAAAGTAGTTGAGATAGCAACCTTCATAAAAGGCAGACGCTGAAACTCTGTGAATGGCCAATCAGAGAAGCTTTCATTGCTATCTAAATACACATTGTTTTTCTTGCAATTCATAGAAATGTAAAGGATTTTTCTCCCATCATTATATTATTTTCTATGTCCACCGCACTCAGATGATCAAAACATGAGCAGAGCGAATTCCTCAATTTTTTTTTTTTTAAATACCACTGTCATAATGTGCATCTCATTGTGATATGTAACTACAACGATTTTGATTAACTAAAAAGAACAGGATCATTAGAGTATTTATGTATGTTCGATTTGAAATACCGCAAGAGCGATTTGCAAGCTGACTGTTCTCTCGTCAGTCTCACGGTACTTTGATGTCATACATTGATCAGTCTCTAGTTTCAGCCTCAGACATCACGCCAATGGACCACTGGCTGAATATCTGATGTATATGGCACACTTAACTGGCAGGATTTTCAAAGTTGCCATTAGTCGACCGCGATAACAAGTCGGTATTGAAATTCTTTGAGTGCTGTTGAGCGTATTCTTAAAAACCTCTGATCTGGACCGGTCAGCTGATAGAACACTCAAACACTCTTTCAAACACTCCCGTGTGTATCTGTGTAAGCGCTCGGTGAAAAGCGTCATTGATGTCTATTTACAACATGTTTTTGAAGCACCGAAGTCCCTTTAAGACAAGTCATTTCACTCGGCGGCCATCTTTGAAGCGCCTCTCGGGCATGCAAGTGCAGCTCCTATGGGGAAGAATGAATGGGGAAACATCAAATTCTCCAAAGCTGTTTGCTATGCTTTCAATTAAATTTCATATTTGAAATCACCAATGACTGACAACTGTCTCATAAATGTTTTTTTTTTCCAAACGCTTGAATCATGACAAAAAACAGTATTTTTCAGGCTGGATCAAGCTAATGCACATGCACAGACCTAAATGCGCATCTATTGTGCCTCATTTTGGAGGCGCGCATCTGACTGTTTCTATAGAAACCGGAGCTTCTAATGGCCGCTGCAGTGACGCGATGACTTTACCAGTCGGCGATTGGCTCTTATTTAGAAGGCGGGACTTATTCTGCCATATTTCGCGTTGCACTTTCTCCCATTGTGTGACACGTCCAGTGTTATTCTATAGTCTTTGGAAGCGTTCATTGTAGCCAATCACAGACATATCTGCGTGTGTGAACACAATTGCCAATTAGAGATGTTTACAAATCTGCTCAACAGCGCTTTCAGTACCGACTTGGTATCGTGGTTGGTACTTTTGACAACACTAGTCATCATCTGATTGGTTGAATTCTACAGGATGTCCGGGAGACGTAGGCGCGTTCTTTAATGGTCCGCCTGGAAACAAAGATGCTGTGATGCAAAACAATCTCATGAGCTAGTATCAGCATCAACTAAATGCTGGATTTTGTATGTGACGTTTGTGAAGTATGTAAGTTCGCGGCATAGACTCTTTAAAATATGTCCAAGAGTTTTACACACTGGTATGTTATTATAGGGACATCCAAGTTACATTTCCATGACCCTAGACATGACGCAGTACAAAATTAACTGAATGGTTCCTTTACATGTCAGTCAGATGGCCTCTGGGTGGTCCTTGGCCAATGAAAACGGCCATGGATTCCAGACCTTCTGCCACCATCAGTCTGAATGTCTAGCATAGCACTGTTTTAAAGAGAACACTTTATGCTTGGGAATCGGACTTCAGTGTTCACTAAAAAGAATCAGCTTATTAGAGTACTTTGCTGAATTTGGAACTGCATACTAACATACTACTCTTACTCTTTACTACTACTATTTCTGCCATAGAAAGATTTGGTAAAAATAGTAAGACTAGTACTACTACTGTACATGGTTCCGAATTCAGCAATTAGCTTGGGAATCAGACTTTACTGGTCACATTTTGTGTTTCACACTGAATAGTAATGCTATTTATAAACTTTCAGTGCATTTTAATACGTGTGAGAACCGTTAAATATATTTATTTTATTATTCATTGTTATGATATCAGATATATTTTATATAATATCTATAATACAGTATACTATATACTGTCAAGAAAAGAGTAGTATGATAGTATGCTGTTAACAATGTACTAGTGTCTGGTAAATTTTTTTGTAAGAGGAAATCACAATGGTGTATGGAATGAAATTTCACCCTATACTCTCTGGGGGTGGCTGTCTGATGACTGCATTGTTTGAAAGAAAGAAAAAAAAAAATCTCATTGAACCATGCATGGAGAAACCCCATTTACATGTACACCATCTAACAAGACAGGTAGAATGCCTGTCTGTTGACCACGCAGCTGTCTCATTGCATTCCCAGGCAGTTATTGATGCCAGTGCAAAAGGATGGAAAAAGTACTATGTTCCTTAAAGGAAAGGCATTGAGAGGCTTTGCCCATAAGGATCTCCATATGGGCCTGTGAGGATAGACCTCCTTCATCATCCTTTCACCTGCGCTCTGACAGATGGACGGAGAGGGGACCACTCGGCCGTTAATTGCCCTTTTCCCTGCTTTTGTAATGGCGTGGTCCTCAGGTTCGCTGGGCCCTCTCTAATTAAAGAGCTTTGAGAGCGGGAGCGAGGCATCTGGTCACTGCCATTTCCATTCCCACTCACCAAACAGAGCCAGCCAGACAATGATAGCCAATTATCTCGTTTATTAAAAAAGAGGAGGCCTTGGCGGGTAATGATTAGCGCAGATAGGGGTGCGTCAGCCCGGTCTCATGCACATCAAGGGCAGCTTGCTGGAATTTGGAGGCTGAGATCCAGCTGAGGCTTTTTGTGGGAAACAGCCGAGCAGTTCATTATACATTCAAGTATGTCAATCAAGGCAGGGAGTGTTGACCTCTTAAAAGATGGTTAGTAATTTGCAAAAATAAAGAGGAAAAAGGAACTTATTTCAGTAATCATTATGACAAGCAAAGGGTATCTTTGAGGCCAGCAGAAACTCTCGTACGTGACTCATATAATTGGCTGAAATCAACACCTTTATGAATTGTTAGACCTCATTTTTCTTTTTGCGAAACTATTTTCATTGTATACTTCCAGTGGTCCATAAGTTAAGATGGATTACTTTAATACAAATTGCAGGGCAAACCAGAGTTCACACAATAGGTATGAAAGCTAAGTGAACTGCAATCAGCCATACTGTCTAGTTATCACCTGTATTGTACATACAGTAAATTAATGCAAATAAAAATGTATACATTGTGTATATCAGTGTAGACCACGATATTGTCCAATATGTGAGTTATGTCTCTAAAAATGTTGTTGCTGTAGATCTAGGTTTGTATTTGTTCTGATAATCTTTGAGCTCCATTCCAATCATGATGATCAAGGCCTCTGTATACCTATGCAATATACAAGCAATGTTAATCTCATTTAGGGATGCCCTCTCCTATGTCCTAGTTTGGATAACAGCATTAAGGTAGACACTGTTGTGGGTTTAGATACGCCACACACATTAACATGCACACACACCCACACGTGTTCACACATAAAAAAATAACACAGTCTTTACCATATAGCTCAATGTGAGAGTACAGGGGATAGAGGATTAACTAGCATTATAAGAAAAAGAGAGGCATTTTAAGTAGTTTACACACAGTTGAGCTCGTTAAATACAAGTATGCTGTATTATTTCTCTGTTTACTGCCAGAAATGAGTCTTAAAGGCATGTTGGAAAGGCCACCTCTGATGTAGTGTCACTGGCCACTACCTAAACAAATATGACAGTTTACTTTTCAATTCAATCTCCTTAGCATCCAAAACCATAGCTCGGTAAAACTAGGTACAATAACACCTACCTGAATTCTCATTATTTTTCTTCTACTTCTGCATTTGGAGAGGAAAAAGGACAAACAAGTATTATACTGCTGCTTTTGTCTATAGCCAGCGTGTGGTCTTAATCTGATTACCTTCAATCTCCCAGCTACATGTAACCAGTGATACTTACTGAGCTATATTATTTACATGCTTTACAAACACAAATAAGAAATGATCCCATGTGCTAGCGTGCCTGTACAAACCCTCCTGCTGCTTTCGATTCTGATAACGGTGCTTTGTTTTTTCCTTCCCACTTCCAGCCATCCTTAGCAACAGACAACAAGAGCTACAAGCACTTAATCAATGAATTAGCAGTGCAAGATATGCAGAGTGGAGGTCAAAAGGAGATGAACAGGCCTTTTGAGTTATGAGATGAGCAGTGCACAAAGTGCAATAACTGACCAGCCAGTAATTTGCTTAATAGCCCGACGAATCCACACTGCAGAGCTCAGGAATCAGATGACACTTTGAAGAGATGAGAGATAGTGACCTCTCCGTGATAAATTGACAACCTGTCTGCTGAGTTAGGGAGAGAGGGGGATCTTGGCCACGCCAAGTCGCTGGCTAGCAATCGGACTAATGGACACGAGTGGCTAGACAGGTTTCTGAGTTTTGACCCTCCTGCGAGCCAGCTGGGCACAAGGCCAAGGTCATCGGAGTGAGGTGTGGCATGTGCAGACTTCATAGGCTGGCATGATGTCTGCTTCTCATTTGATACATTTTTGTTATCTGTTTAACACTTAAAGGGTTAGTTCACCCAAAAATGAAAATTCTGTCATTAATTACTCACCCTCATGTTGTTCCACACCAGATGAACGAAGATCCTACTTCAGAACACAAAGATATTTTTGATGAAATCCAAGAGGTATCTGACTCGTCCATAGACAGAACCAAATTTCAAGGTCCAGAAAAGTACTAAAGACATTGCTAAAATAGTCCACGTGACTGAAATGGATAGTTCATTTAAAAATGTTGTTCCAAACCTGCATGCAATTCTTTCTTTGGGGAATATGAGGTGAAGAATATTGACTTTCTATGAAGGCCTTAAAGGGACATGGTGATGGTACAAAAAGCAGATGGGAGGAAAAATTTTATTTTAATGCTTTTACATTCTCTCGCAAAATTTTCGCATTCCTCTGAGAAACATTTGCTTACGCTCGCAAAACTGTTGTGATGGAATATGAGGCTGGGGGAAAAACTATATTTCAGTGCTTTTACAAATGACCGCAAAGTTTCTCAGGAAAAATGTAATACTTTTGCGAGGGAACACAATATAAAAAATATATTTAGTTACCACTTGTAGTACACTATGGGTTCAAATGTACTATAAGTAGTATCTAAATACATTTTAGAGAAATACAGAGATAGTATATTAAAAGCGCATTTTAGTTCTTTCAAAATAGCACAGTTGAGTACACTTAGATGTTCTTAAGATGATCTTAAGAAGTACTAAAGAATATTTAGTATATTAAATACAACATTAGTGCACGAAAACAGAGCACTTTAAGTACATTATAGAAATGTACTTTTTTTTTCACCTGGGTATGTAGGTGACCCACTGAATGTTCTTTTCTGGAGGACAAAAAGAAATCTGCCTGGATTTAAAGTATGCAACATATAAATTGAATTGCATGGCATCTTAAATGAAGGCAAATAATTTAATTTGCTTCATCTGAGGTAACAATACAAGATTTCCCACAGTTGATCTTTATATAAAATTCATTTTATATACAATTTTATGCAAGGGTTACAAGTCGTGATGAGGCTTTTCCACAGCATTACATAAAATTAGAAAAATTAGAATGCATTTTTTTGTTTATGTATGTTTGATATACAGAATTCCGTTTCTTTAATGCTGCAATGTGATTATCTTTTTTCAGGAATCAGGAAGATTTTCAAAAAATTTCTTTTTTTAATTTTTAAAATTAAAATAACAGTACACTTAGTGAAAAAAACTACTCTATTGTTGCAAAATTAGACAACATGTACACAAGCAATTTGTTCTGCCAGTATTGTTTGATTATGCAAGGGCATATAGTCAAAGTGCAGAATTCAATTGTTTAGAATGAATAAATAGATAAATAGTTAAATTATAAAATTATAAATAAATAACACCACAAAAAGCTGATTGATGTCCGTACATACAGGACTCCTTAATGGAATGGAACTGACAGTGATTGCAAAGGCCCATTTAGCAGTTGATGTGTTATTATGATTGGACATGTCAGTCTTTCTCCACTGATTAAAAAGAAGCAAATACCCCCAAAAATGTACCCAGTGTTCACAGTTCCTTTTTTTTGCCTCTGCAAAATGATGAGTGCATATTATTCTGTCAATCCTGAGAAACTGGTGACATTCAAAGTGAAGCCAAAGATGAGAAAGAAAGGCGTTGTCATGGAGAACTTTACCCCCCACCCCCAAAGAAATAAAAATAAAGCAACAAGAAAAAAGAAAAGAATATTTACAGCGATGACAGTCAAAAAGTCAAAGAAGTGACCACAATTTTCTAGGGCTCAAGTATAGAAATGCACACTTGAAGTATATTTCTGTGATTTTTTTTCAAGGACCGACTGACAACTGATCAGACCCTGCCCACACCTCTGGGTGTCCGCTTGTTTGTTAAGAAATACAGACACATGTCTTTGCAGCAGACATGCATTGTCTCTGAACTGAGCTGACGGCAGGAGTCCACTTGTCCTTGTTATCTGGTGTTTTTCGCTCTGACTGCTGAAGTTTCCTGTTATGTTAGTGCGTATATGTGTTTGTGCAGTGCTCAGACAGTTTTTGGACCCCTCACTGGGCACACTGTTGACAGTAGAGATGTAAGAAATTTATCAATTCCAATCCCTCTTAATGATTCAATTAACTTTTTTTGAGGAAGAAATATTTGGATAAGACAAATCCTTAGTTCATATTGCATATAAATTGCCCTCATCATGCAGTCTGTTGCCAAATGATGAGATCATTTCAGATTTTGACAACACAGATATAGCAAATAAAATAAAAAGTGCAGTTCTTGCAAAAGTGCTACACAGACTTTAAATGACTTTTGAATTTCCTTTTTAGAGACAGCATAACTGCAGTCCAATAGCTGACCTGACCAACTGCCTGTATTTAAATAAAAATTCTAAACATACAAATAATGTAGTATGTTCCAGTCAATTAACAAGCTTTTATAAAATACAGCTGATTACAACAAAACACCGCTTATCAGTTGAACAACCAGTCAGTCTGACATAGTCGAAGTAATAATTTGCCGTCCAGTAATTAAAGGATTAGTTCACTTTCAAATGAAAATTTCCTGATAATTTACTCACCCCCATGTCATCCAAGATGTTCATGTCTTTCTTTCTTCAGTCGAAAAGAAATTAAGGTTTTTGATGAAAACATTCCAGGATTTTTCTCCATATAGTGGACTTCAATGGAGCCCAAATGGTTGAAGGTCAAAATTACAGTTCACAGCGATCGAGACGAGAAATAAGGGTCTTATCTAGAGAAACCATCGCTCATTTTATAAAAATAAGATGTAAAAAAATTATACGTTTTAACCATAAATGCTCATCTTGAACTAGCTCTCTTCTTCTTCTCTATTTGAATTCCAGCAGTGTAGACACCGCTAAGTGTATTACTGCCCTCCACAGGTCAAAGTTTGAACTAAATATGCTAGTGCAAGTATATAACAATTAGTTCAAACTTTGACCTGTGGAGGGCAGTAATACACTTAGCAGTGTCTACACTGCTGGAATTCTAATAGAGAAGAAGAGAGCTATTATAAGAAGCATTTATTTTAAAAACTAATATAATTTTCCTTTTTTTTTTTTAGAAAATGAGTGATGTTTTCTCTAGATAAGACCCTTATTCCTCATCTGGGATTGTGTAGAACATTTTAAAGCTGCAATGAAACTGTAATTTTGACCTTCAACCGTTTGGGCTCCACTGAAGTCCACTATAAGGCGAATAATCCTGGAATGTTTTTTATCAAAAACCATAATTTCTCTTCGACTGAAGAAAGAAAGACATGAACATCTTGGGTGACATGGGGGTGAGTAAATTATCAGGAAATTTTAATTTGAAAGTAACTGCTCAGAGTAACTTTTTTGATTCACTATACCTTAAAAGAACCGAATCATATAAATCATTCGAGAATCAAACTACTGCAGTGGCTTCAAGATTTACAGGTGCTTAAGAGTTATTTATTTCCTTTTTATCCACTAAAAGCAGGCCGAGGGAAGATGTTTTAGGTTGGGGGTGAAGTAACAATATCGCTTAAACAGGATACACATCTGGACATTTGACTGCACATCACATTTTTGACATTATTGATACTGCTTGCAATCACAATGCAACGGACTGGTCTACGGGACATAAATTAAGCCTTTAAATAAAAGGGTTATTGAGTCGTTTACTCTATTATATACAATAAAAGAGCCTGCACAGCGACAGGAAGTAAAAACCAATACAAAAAACCTGCCTAACGTTACCTTTCACCATAGATGTATATCTATGCCTTTCACAAAACCGAAAGTGCGCTTGAGCTCAGACGTAGAACGGACTCACACTGCAACGGTCACAATATGACGTCACACTTAAAAAAACAAACAAAACATAATTCAACATATAAATAAAAGTTTTTAATTACCCACTTAAAGTCATTATTAAAATAAATTATTAACTAAATGCTAAAACTAAATAAATGGGAATTTACAATCCTGTGAAGCTCCTAATTTTCATAGGCTTGTTCGAGATGCGTCGGTGCTGCGCAGATCGCTCAGCGTATGACATCAAAGTACCGCGAGATTGATTCAAAAGCATAAGGAGTTGTGCGCTCTCCAAACTCTCGCGGTACTTTGATAATATACGCCAGGGGTGTTCAAGCTCGGTCCACTGTCCTGCAGAGTTTAGCTCCAACTTGCCTCAACACATCTGGCTTGTATGCCTAATTAGACCTTGATTAGCTAGTTCAGGTGTGTTTAATTGGGGTTGGACCTAAACTCTGGACCGAGTTCGGACACTCCTGTCATACGCCGATCGGTCTGCGCAGAGCCGAGGCGTCTCGAACAAGCCTATTCGTCTGTGAATCGGACTTTTGAACGGCTCGTCGTCGCTCTGCAGATTCAGCAGCGGTGTTGACGTTACAAGCGATTCACTTCAGGTACGTTAAATATGGTACCTGCCTGAAATAGTTATCGGTCCACCTTTGTTGACAGTCAATTGAGGAAAGCACAGCACAATCCATACACTGTATGCTGTAACACACTATATTACCCACAGGGGAAATGTAATGTTATTTATCTCGTCTTGACAGTTGACACCGTTGATGGAGACGTACAGGTTTCGAGTTGCCGCGCTCCCGCCATTTAAAATCCAAACGACAGCAAGCATCATCAGCATGTAAGTGCCGAGTTACAAACTACTTTGAATATGACCAGATTTATTTAAAGACAGTATAAATCATACACATTCTCAATAAATGTGATGCCCAAACACACTTAGCTGTTGCACTTTGAAAGTGTGATCATTTAAGCTGTCGGTCAGGCTGAAGCAATCATACAGAAATGAAAATGGCTAATGTAACCCGGTCAATATAGGCCATGGTAATAAATAACGCAGACTTTGGTTCAGAAGCTGAGGGCAAGAAAGCGTTTCCACCACCCATGTCATTTTAATATAGTGTTTTAATCATGGCAGGGGTTGTTAAAGGCTTTGGCTCGCATACTCGCCCTACGTACCGTTTCTGGGCCAGTAAGCTCGCCACGGAAGAACGCTAAACCCCTCATCTATATTTTCATCATTCGCATCATGCCCAACAACCACGGCACGTTCTCGGCAGTCAACACAGACTGCATGATATTTTCTTTTTTAAATTAAAAAGACAAATGCCACATGTCTGGCAATAAAAGGGCTTTGATGGGAAATGATTCCAAGGGCGCCCGTTTTTACTCCATTTATCCAGATACAAAAGCCTTTGTGAGGCGTCTGGAAGCGAGCGTGTGCGGGGAAGCTGGATGGGGGCATGAAGGCAGATCGAGTAGAAGTTGGGCGTTAATACGGAGATTGGCCGGAGATTATCGCAGGTTCAGGGAGATTCAGTCACAAGGTTTAAGTTGCTGCTTTTCTCCACTGGTAACCATGCCAACTGTGCCAGGAAACTATTAAACAGCTCCGCAACAAAATACAGGGACCTTCAAAAGCCACAATGCAGGTCTATCTCACCCAAAACAGGATAAGCCTCTCATCAGTTGGGAAAGTTCCTCAACCAACGTACAGGACAGTTTTTTTTTTCTTTCTTTAAAGAAAATGGGAGCTAGTATCCAAAACTCATTTTCATACATATTGTCACTCCCACATTCTGGTGGGTTTTAAATGAAAATGTGAGAAACTGTGGTATTCAAAGCGACTCGTTTGTTTAACATCTGAATATGCTGTATTTCATGTAAAAGGCATTCAAATGCATTTAACTGTTTCAAACTATTTTAATACTTGAAACGGTTATCAGTCTTATAAAATGTTGTTGATTTATGAACATTAACACTTGTGAAAATGCAAACATATGGGCCTGCGGTAAATGGCTAACCCTATAAAATAGTCAAAAAAGTCTTTGTTTGGTACATTTGTTATTTACAGTATGTGGCCAAAAAAGTAGAATGAAATTCAGAAAGCTTATCTTTATAACAAGAGCAGACTACTTAGATAAAATGCAAATAAATAAAAGTTATCACTCTGTATCTCCCAACAATAGCAAGATGATATAATGATAAAATGCTTAGTTTTATGATTAAAGCTCTGTAGTTTTGAATGGAAATGGGCACTTTAATACAATGATGATTCAGAAATGTACAAATAAGTGTTCCTCAAAAACCGTATGTATTAAATGATACATTTTAACATGATTTTTCTAAAACAAATGATGTTTGGATAGTCAAGTAAGCCAAAGTTGCTTCAGTCTATGAAATGTTCATCCTGAAAAATAACAAACAATATAAATGTTATTCTTGCATTTACTTCATCAATAATCATTAAGGATTTCAAAGCGAAAATACACATGTACCACCTGAAGGTGGGTGTTTTTAGAATTATACTAAAAGACCTTTTACTTGCAAAATAAATATATGAACTAATAATCAGAGAGCAGAAGGCATGTAGTAAATTGTGTTTAATCTTGTTAATAATTTATAGGGCTTAGATATTCACATATCAGTTATGATACAGTAGGATTAAGGATAAGGTCAGCGTGACAGAAGCCCTCCCTGCATAGGCTCTATGGACACCATTGTCCTATAAAACAAAGAGCAGACCCTTTTCCCAGCAAAACCAAACCCATCCTACATTCTCTTTTCATTGGTCTAAACAAAAAACAAAACAAAAGAAAATAAACAACAAAACCCCTTAATTACGACCTAGGTGGCTTGCAGGGATATTATTTCACGTAGGACAAGTGTTTAGCTGACAAGCGGTCTGAGCTTTTCTTTCTCTGCGCGATCAAAAAGCCAGGCAACAGATGTCAAGCTTTTGAATTTGCACACGGAACATGACCTCAGGGGTCAGGGCCTATACATCCTGCCCAGGCCCCAAGCTGTGTAAGGCGAGGGCTGAGCGTTGAGTCTCCCAGGGCAGGTGGGTCTGGGTACGCAACCATCCCAGCATTCCCTTGCACTGGGTCGTACCATAATGATGCCCCATTTGTGCCCCTTGTGCATCTCTGTGGCGTGATGCAGGGCTTGACAATGTGCTGTTTCTGGCAGGGATCTGGGGTGGGGTGTAGGGGTTAACCTGGCCCACTCCATGGGAAAGAAAACATCAATAGAACTGGGTATTAGCAAAACTGAAGCATAGGTTACTCAGGAATTAATGAACTTTCAGGCAGACTCCTTATCCCCGTATTGACAAGATGAAGTTGAAAAGCTGCTCAGGTCTCGAGTGGAGAACCGCACAGAGGAGGGGTTGTGAGTGATTGCCTCCAGAGGAAAAAGAGCTCCCTGAATGGGGAAAAAACTGAAGAAAGAGACAGAGAGAAGGGGAGAGAGAAGAGAGCTGTATCTTCTGACACTGTTGAGTGGTAGCACCATTTTATTCAAACAACATTTATTTTTGTTGTACTTATCCTAACAAATGTAAGAACAAATCTCAGACGTTATAGATCCCATAAAATATATGTACGAGATGTTTTGCCTGGACATAAACAGGAAGTCTGGACAGGACATATCAAAAGGCTTGTCCCTATTTTTAAGTAGCCAGTATAGATTTTTGAAATGTTATGTGTTGCTTACTATTTTTTTTTTTATTTAGATTACCTTTGCCATCATCTAATACTTAGTGCGTACTTAAAGGTATACTTTTGACTTGTTTTTTTAATAAATTTTAATAATTAAATACATTTTAATAATCCTTCTTCCAAAATGTTTTTGTCTTACCCTGATTCACTGTGGTAAGCCTATTAGAAGTGTTTATTTTGGTTGGTTTTTGAGGGTAATTAAATACATACGCCACTCGCCCGTGTGTCTCTTCAAATTTGTAGAGAAAAGTTGCTCCGGCTACTTTGACTCGTGTATGGTTTGAGAGTGGCATAGGTTAGTTGTCACAATGAGTGAGATATTGATGCTTCAGTTTAGCATGCTTTGTAGCATGCTAAATTGAAGCATGGTAAACTTTGAACTTCCAGGGAATCACCTGTTTAAAAAACACTGAACAGAGGAGAGCATGGTGACAAAAGAAGCCCTGGATATTTTTTTTTTACGCGTATGCTAGTGTACGTGCACAGTCGAATGCACAGCCTTGAAAAGTATTCTTCATTTGATTTGTACGCATACACAGGCATTCAACTCTTTTGAGCAATCTCTCGACACGAGTTACATCTAGGGCTGGACGATATGGCCAAAATTTATATCACGATATAATTCTAAATTTCGGTCGATACGATATAATTCCGATATCGATATGAACTATATAATAGCCTCAGAAAAACTGCCAAGAACGGCCACAATGGATGTCTGTACCGCACCGAAACCGTGACCCTAAAAATAGGACTACTGTCAAATAAAAATAAAGAAAATAAGAACAAACAATCAAACTACAAGAAACATCACAAATAAGTACAATAAAGCAAATATTCAAATAAAATAAACAGTGCTTTTCAGGTTTTTCAGGTATGTAACAGTAGTTTTCAGGTACAGAAAATGGATAAAGAAATCAAATATAAAATAACACTGCATATTATCTTTACTGTATATAAGATGAATCATTATTGAAGTTACAAAAACTATTTAGTCAAGATCAGTGAGTGATTTCTTTGTTATTTGATTTAACATTAAAAACAGGCAGCAGGAATAGTTTTTTTTTCCCTTTAAGACAACCAGTACATATACTGTTACACATGCGCTGTCTTTCTCGACTGTTATACGTTCACTTAAGACATAACTGACTATGTTTGCTAGGATACTCGACAAGACGGGCATGTTGACATCATTTTTTGTATGAATGTGGCCGTCGAAGCGCAAGACTTGAAAGAGAACTCAGTATTTGCGCGCTGTCTGAAATAAGCGTGTGCGCGCTTCGGATGAGCGCACACAAATCTTCTCATAGCGCGTGCGAGTTCCCTCTCTTTCGCGACTTGTTCATGAAGGTTTAAATCAGCAAGGCTTAACTGAGTTTAGTTTAAACACAGATAGCAATGTGTGCTGTTCAGGTCTCACCTGCGCTCGCGCGCTATCAACACCCGGGTGATGAAGGCGTAAATGACTGGACATTAGAGCATACGGCACTAACGTTAGCTGTTAACATTTTACAAAGGGTGACTGTTTTGTCCACGCTTTTTGATTATCGTTGTTGTAACGTTTTGCGCATCCATCGACTGAAACATACATTATCTGAACTCTGTCTGTTTTCCACGTTGCTATTTTAAACAAACCATATTAACCAATAGATACGCTGATGGCAGCGTGTCTCTGTGGTGTACGTCATCACGCAAATAGCCAATCTTGTTCTGCTCTTTCTAACCGCTGCGCCTCAAGTCAGTGAGAAATGCTGTAATGTATATCGAAATACCGGAAATGTGTTTAAAAATCATATCACCGTTATCGAAAAGAATTATATCGCGATATATATTGATATTGAATTATTGTCCAGCCCTAGTTACATCTCATGTAAACGTCTTTGCTTGAGTTGTACAAATGAAGACACTTTCTAACCTGTTCGACAAATTTCTCGCTGTAGCTTGCATGCGTTCTGGCCTGTTATATTGATGCAGTTTTTCTTTGACTGTGAATTGATGCCCCCGGGGCACGGTTGCCTCCTTGTGGATGAACTTATTACTGCAAAAAAATTAAAAGCGCATGTGCGACCTGCATACATGTATGCGTGGTTACAAAAATCTGCCGGTGCGCATACTTTTCTGATGACGAAATTCTCATCACGCGCTGTACACTGACCCATGCATATGCGTAAATAGTGAAGTATACTTTTGCCTTGAGCAAAACAGAGTCAACATTGGTTTTGCTCCAATTTGAATATGGCGTTTTTGTTGCTCAACTGGTGACAGATAAATTGCCATAGGTATCTCTTGTTTAGTTTATTGTAAAGCGTTATATATTGTGAAGGGTTGTTTGATTATGGGTTGCTGTAGTGCTGTGCTGAAATGTATTTTCAAGGAAGTACCATGTCTATTAAAGGATTAGTTCACTTTCAAATTAAAATTTCCTGATAATTTACTCACCCCCATGTTATCTTCGGTTGAAGGTCAAAAGGTACTGTACAGTGCTTTCTTTACTATTTACTTAAAATATTACCATTTATAGACCTAGTTTTTAATGTATGTGATAGTGTTGTCACGGTACCAAAATCCCAGTAGTCGGTACCGATACCATGAAAATTTTACGGTTCTCGGTACCAATTTCGGTACCACAGCAAAATATATTTTACTATTTTATATAGCCTATTTTAAAAAACATTAAATATGATTTGGAGTGTGTGTGTTTGTGTGTGTATATATATATAGGCTACCTCAATGAAATAAATTTTGAAATATAAAAATAAATAAATAAATAAAGGCTCAAACATCCATTTTGTACTGTTGAAAAAACCAGCATATGCTGGTAAGGTAGGTTTTGAAGCTGTATGCTGGTCAAGTGCTGGTCCTAAACTGGTCCTGCTGGTCCATGCTAGTCCTAAGATGGTCCTGGACCAGCATAAACCAGCTCAAACCACCATACCAGCTTCAAAACCTACCTTACCAGCATATGCTCGTTTTTTCAACAGGGGTAACAGACGTGTGTGTTTATTTTAGCTATTCCATCAGTGAAACAACACACTACATCCTGTAAAACTATGAAATAAATATAGGTAAATAATGGTAACCTAAATAAAGCTAATTATTATTTCAAAAAGCATTCGTTTTTTTATTTCCACACAAAGATGCGTCATATAGCCAAAGTCCCGTATTTATAGTCTTTGATAGTGGAATAACTAATGGAATATTGTTAAATTCTCTGATAATCAGGTGACCAGATTGCGATTCGCAAAACAGTACAAAGCTTACATTCGCAAAACAGTACAAAGCTTAAATGTATGGACTCACGTCTCTCTCTCATTCAGCATGAACCAAAATGTTTCCATGGCTGCGATGTCACATTTAATTTCTAATTATTTCTTTTGTAAACAAAGCTTTGTTCACTCGTGTCATATTCATGTAAATACTGCCACAGTCCTATCAGTGGGTACCGAATATACCCAGATTCTCGGTACTACCGGTACTACAGAAATGCTGGTATCGTCAAATTTTCAAAATTTCAGTAACGACTTGGTACCGAAGTACCGGTACTTTTGACAACACTAGTATGTGAGGTCTGAGGTCTTTTTCCCCCCTTACCTGTTTGCATCCCTGAATAGTGGAAAGAATGTGGCACCAGTTCCATTTTTTCCATAAGTTAAATATTGGTCTATTGAAGTCCACTATAAGGAGAATAATCCTGGAATGTTTTCATCAAAAACCTTAATTTCTTTTTGACTGAAGAAAGAAAGACATGAACATCTTGGATGACATGAGGGTGAGTAAATTATCAGGAAATTTTAATTTGAAAGTGAACTAATCCTTTAAAGGCTATAGTAACGTCTACAGTAACATCTTCAGCTTGAGATCCTTTTTATCTAAATTGGTTATATCTCTTAAACCTAGTAGTGAAAGTTTGAGCAGTAGCATAATCCCTCTCTTTGGCCAGAATATCAGTTATAAATAGATGGCAACGTTTGATCATATCAGACTGGTCAGTCGTCATAACTTATGTAACATAATTAATTTAAAAATATCAGTGTTTCCAATTAGTCAAAAGTCATGCAGAGCCAGAGCACTACTAAAAAAATGTTCTTCCGGAAAAATCATGCAGTTTTGTTTTTTATTTATTTTTTTTTATTTATTTATTTTTTTTGTGCGCATACACACAGAGGCACGTTTCAGATAGTGTGCAAACACTGAATTGAGTTCTCTTTCATGTCTCCTTATGCTTGAATGGATACAAAATGATCTCAAAATATCGGTCTAAGCAAGTGTTCTCATAAACAGTCATTTGTTTTTTTTAGTTAACGTAAACATTTGAGAAAAAATGTGCATGCGTAACATTATATTAGATCCTTGCATTAGGTGACAGCAGCCTAAAAATACCTGCTGCTGTCTGTGTCATTAATGTTAATCAAACAACAAAACACAGCTTTAACAGATTAATTTAATATTAATTTATACAGTGAATTATTACATTTCTGTACCTGAATGCTACTGTTAGACCTTACTTTATTTGTTACTTTGTTCTATTATATATATTTATTTATTTATTTTTACTGACTGTTCGCTTGTCCTTAATATTGTTTGTGACACAAAAACCGTAATATGATCCGAACCGTGTGTTTTGTAATTCTTTGCATTGCTAGTCTTGATGTATTTCCTGTTGAAACAGGAAGTTTTCAATGTGTATATCTGTTAAAAGTACATTTTTGTATGTACACTAGTATATACAGTAGATGACCTCAAACTCTGAGGGACTGAAGTAGGGCTGTGCCGATAAACGATATCATATCGAATCGCGATAAAATATATGTCGATAACGATAAGCTCTGGGCATTTTTACTCAATATGGATTAATATAAGAGCCAATCATACAGCAGAAATAGGCGACAACAGCCAATCAGCGTGAAGCTTTTAACATTCACGTCAAAGAACAAAGTCAATTTCCTATGGCACTTTGCAAAGCAAACTCGACATAAGGACGACAATAATGAGTTGAGCAGCGATGAAAGTGAAACTTACCTCAAGTTATTATCCAAAAATGATGAAATTGTCGCCAAAAAAGGTATCACAAATTCAGTTATATGGAAGTGATTTGGTTATTTGAAAAGCGACCAGGCGCAGATCTGTAACGATCTGTAAAATATGTCGTCGGACCGTGAAAAACAAGACTGGCAACACAACCAACCTATTCCATCACAGTGCTTCCCACACATAGACTTTACTTGGGTGGGCCGCCCAGGTATATTAACGGCTACTCATATTTGGAGTCACATTTATGCTTTTATTATTTTTATCCTCTCATACTTTTGTATCCGCCCAAGATAATGAAACCATTCGCGATCCATTAACTAGTGGAAAATCTCCCCTCGCCCTTCGTGTTTCGTACCTGCTCATTACGTGTGCGTCAGAACTGTTTACTCCCGCTGACATTCTCACGTGCGCTGCAGAATGCGGTGGATATTTCACAAAGAGCGCTGCGTGTTGCAATGTCGCAAGGTGGTGCTGTTGCGCGTTCTACATTTCCACAGGCTCGCGCAACGCTTCAGGCTGCTTCAAAGTGATTCTCTATCAATGAAAAGCGCAGATTTATGCCAAGCGATTGCTAATGAACTCAAGTTGATGAATTATTACAATGTCTACTTTATGGCATTTATATAAAATGTTTTAGACGGTTGTCAGAATCTGAAGGACATTTTAAAATAAGAGTCCCTGTGAATTTCATGCTTGTTTATAATTTAAAGTCACACTAAGTTAGTAGGCTAAGTTGTCTTAATTTAAGGCCAAATGTGTAATCTGTTTATGTTAATGAACTATACTTTAAAATGTAATTAATGAACCCTCAAATTGTTGTGGCTTCAGTCATAGTTGGGATACTCTTTTAAAGCTGGCAGCATTAACAGTTTATATATCGAAATATATATCGTTATCGATCAATATGGGAAAAAATGAGCAAGATTAAATTTTTGCCATTTTCCCCAGCCCCTAGACTGAAGGTTTCGTTTTATTTTTTACTAGCCAGTAGAAATTTATAACACTAATTTGTGGCTGTTGAAACATGCTTTCATGTATTTTATTTGTTGGTTATTTGATCATCCACTGGAATATGCTGCATAATCTGTGCATCTTGTCTATATGTTTTGAATAAGACGTGGGTAGACACAATTAGCAGCCTCATATCTTGCCTACTAATATGTAGCACTCCCTTTTACACAAATTAACTTATACAGTATACATAAATTTGCTTTTGATAAATGCTTTATTCTATATATATATATATATATATATATATTTCTCTCATGTGGTTAAGGAGGCACTGAATACTTCAACTTGTTTTTAATCTCATTTTCAACCTAATTTCTGAATATTAATCAGTTTTAAGTGAATAAGTACATCATTGGAAGTGACGACATCCTGTGTCACGATTAAAGCCCTTTATATCAGATTCATGAAGCAAAGAGCTGATATTATTTTCCTCTGAATCACCTTCCACCAGTCACACATTCATTAGGTCTCATTTATCATTTTCTTAACCAAGAGACCACACTAGCATCTGAACGCGTTCATATTGTTGTCTGTGTCTTAACCAGACATGATGTAACAAGATTCTAGTGACAAGCAATTTTGCCGTCCTCATTGAAAGTGAAAATGCTATGCTCCACAACAAAACCACAGCCAATCAGAAAAGTGTGGATGAGTTTTATGTTTGCATGCTCTCTTGATCTCCTTTTTATGACTTGCATGATGCTTTTCCAGACACCAAACTTTTTCTCATATAATATAGGGATTTGTTGCCTGATATTTAGAGATTTGTTTTTGTTGCTTTTATTGGTATCAGTTGATATTGTTTGTGTGTGTGTGTGTGTGTGTAGAATATTTCTTTGTGCATGCTCATTACTTCTATTTTTACATTTAAAATACCTAGAATACCTTTAGAAGCTTTTTCATCCAAAGCCCACTTTAAATTTAATAACACCTGTTAAATATAATTGTTGGAAAATTTCAAAATGAATATTTATTTTTCATACTGTACATTATAAAGTTGTAATGCCTAAATTCACTTGTAAAGTTATTGCTCTTTAAAATTTATTTGGTCAAAATAGTGTAGACTTTTTATTATTGGTCACTTCAGCTACTGGTTAAGAGATGTTTTATTGTTTTTTTTTGTGTGTCATTTTGTGGTTTTAAAGGGGACCTATTATACCCCTATTCACAAGATGTAATACAAGTCTCTGGTGTCCCCAGAATGTGTCTGTGAAGATTCAGCTCACAATACCCCACAGATAATTTATTATAGCTTGTCAAATTTGCCCCTATTTGGGTGTGAACAAAAACACGCTGTTTTGACTGTGTCCCTTTAGATGTAAATTAACTGTTGCGGACCCTCTTTCCAGAAGAGGAAGGAGCTTTAACAGTTCACACTTCGGTTGCTCAACAACAACAAAGCTGGAGAATCTCACACAGTCAAAATGACGATTGTCAGTAACGGTGTTTAGCCTTACATTGTTCAAACTGAAGTTGGACACTGATGGAGAGACTCAGGAAGAGGTTACAACTTTTAGAATGCATCTGGACGTTTCTGAATGGTTAATGGATAAATTTATGTAGTTGCTGTGGAGTTGATTCAACTCATCGACTAGCATGTGCCGTCATGTTAATCGTTTGTGCAAATCCAGCGTTGAATTGACCCTTGTTTGTGAATCAGTCCGGCGTAAAATGATGGCATGGCAACAACACTCTACTACAACGACAACTCCTCTTCTCTAAAGAAGTGGAAACTGGTACACTGTTGTCACTTGCGAAAACAAAATAGCGGCGTCGTGGGTGGAAACGTGCAGATTAAGGGGCGGTAATATTATAATAAGATCCCCTTCCTACATCACTAGGGAGTGAAATCTGAGCGGCTCATTTTTTCACGTTTGCAGAGAAAGGCTTACCAAAACAAAGTTACTGGGTTGCCATTTTTCATGGTTTCCTGGGTTGGTATAGCACTTAAACATGAAAAAAGTCAGATTTTCATGATATGTCCCCTTTAATGACTTAGAAAGCAGCCAGATGATAGGAAATTATTGGGAAAGTTATTCTAGTGTCCTATCCACCTGTTTCCGCGGGGCGCTACTGTAAAAGAGAACGTGGGTACAACTTCCGGTGAGGCGGCGGAAGTAGCATACCAATGGTATTTTGTGTTCTAATTAGCGAAGAGGCTAAGTGTTTTTTGGATCATTGTTTACTTTGTAAAGTTGCAAATCTTTATGAGAGATGTCGTTACGGTGCTCAGGGACAACATCTCAGTTTACTACATTATTAATAATATCACAATACAATAAACAGTTTTCGTGCCCTTAATTGCTCTTTACTTTACTGACCTTCCACAAAAGTGCTGCTGCATGACTACAAGATCATCCTAACCCTGCAATACATGAACAACCCGCTGTCTGTACTTCCCGTCACTGATGCTAGCACAAAAGCCTTATGATGTTATTGACTCCTAATGTGTCGTGCGTGCCAGAGCCAGTCGCGTTTCCACAGTATGCGATGCTAAAAGGCTACACACGTTTATGGGAAATATCAGAGACTGCTTGAGGAATGAAGACAATTCTTATGGGATTATAATCGTGTAACGTTATTTATTTGGTTTAATGTTTTATCTGTCTCCTCCCTGTGCCTGTTGATTCCTGACAAATGCATGTATTTCACAGATTCACACACTCCGGTTAACTCGTATAACTCATAACTCCTGTTGTCTTCTCATGAGCTCCCTCTGTTGCTCTGGCTGAAAGGATCAGGATAGATAGACGGAGAGATTGCGAAAACATCCTCAAAAAGCAATCATAGCATAATTTAGAGGAAAATCAATAGAAATGGTCAGAAAAGTGATGTAAACATAGGGTATGTTATCAATATATTTCTAAATGTGTAAGCCTTTGGATTTAAAAGCTTTAGTGGAGTTGTTTTTTGCATTCTTGTGATCGCAAATAAATGGAAGCAGGCCTAACTGAATAGGTCTGTGTTTTCTTTTTATGTCAGTATAAATATCAGTTAGATTTAGCATGATTGATGTGCACTCCTGACATAAATTAATACATTACTATTACTGTAACATTTTTTTATTGTAAAACATTGTTCAAATATTGATGCCGGAATCTTAAATCTTTAAGTAAAAAACAAATGTTCGCAAGTTTGGATCGTTAAATCTTGAATGACTGTCAACTGTTGAATGAATGAGTGTCACGTCCAGCTTGTTTACTTCGAACCGGAAGACGCTCCCACGTTTGACGCAAGGCCTCATGGGGCGTAGGAAACTTGTGGATAGAGTTTGATTCGAATCTGTGTTCACGGTTCACGCTATTCAGTGAGACATCAATTCAGAGAGAGAATATGTGGTGTGAGGGATCTGAGTACCTTTTCTGGCAGTATGGCAGCTGTGTGTGACCCCTGTGGTGTCAGTGGTTGCAGGAGGAACCTCCTGCCTGGACAGCACGGGCTGATCGGGGCTGTCAGCGGAGTTAGGTGGTTGTCATTCAGCTGCTGCCCCTGCTGGGGAGTTTGGCCCATTTTGCATTAACACCCCGCTGAGTTAACGCCTCTGATCGCGCACACCGCTTCTGTCTCCACTTCGCAGTACTGCCGTGCTCTGTCTTCATAATTAAGTCATTTATTCTATTTCAGATGTGTCATTGTTTCTTGGGCATACACCAGGAGAACAGGATTGAGGTGAATGGGCTGCGAGACCAGCTTAGATAATTTTAGTAAAATTTAGGCATTGGTCCAAAATAGTTGATTAGTCAGTTGATTGTGAAGTTGACATTAAGGGCATGTTGTACTTTACCTGTTAGATAGTTTGCAGTTTCATGACTTAGAGTGAAAGTGAGAGAAAGAGATGCGAAAGGGTTTTATCGTGCAAACTGTCTATTTATATTGTATGCTATAATACTGAATATTTTTCCTGATGTTTGATATTTAAGTACATGCTTATTTCTCTTATTTTTACATTTAGATCTGAAGCTCACTTAAAATTATTAGGCTATTCAAAAACTAATATAACATTGTTAAAGGATTAGTTCACTTCAGAATTAAAATTTCCTGATAATTGTCATCCAAGATGTTTGTCTTTCTTTCTTAAGTCTAAAAGAAATGATGGTTTTTGAGGAAAACATTCCAAGATTTTCTCCATATACTGGACTTCGCCAGGGTAAGACGGGTTGAAGGTCCAAATTACAGTTTCAGTGCAGATTCAAAGGGCTCTACACGATCCCAGATGAGCAATAATGGTCTTGTCTAGTGGAACGATCTGTCATTTTTTTTTTTTTAGAAAAAAAAAAAGAAAAAACAAGTAATTTTCAAATGTTTTTTAATCGTTTTTGAGCATTTATAACTGCATACATAAGAATGGTGAGTTCAGTACAATACCTGCCAAATAGTAGCTGATTCTCAATATGCGTTCTTGTCTGTACTTGTGTTCTTTTGAAACGTCATTCAGTCGCTGCCCAAGTACTGTACCAATTCAAAGTTCACATCTAGTCAAGTACAGTTAAAATCCCTGGATGTGTTATTGATCTGCCCCTTTTATCGAGGATTCATCGAGAGGTGACTTGTGCGGACTTGAGACCCCAGGATGCATCTCGCACTAACCAGAAGGCGTCAATAGTACTGGAGAAAATAACATTAAAATGTTTAAATTACACGGGTTATGTCATGATATGTAGTTTTAAGAGTTTTTCAGGAGAGAATGTACTGGTTTGAAGTTCAAATTTGTGGTTTATTGATAAAGATAGAACCTATTTGAAAATTTGATCTTGCGTTGTTGGAGTTGTGAGATCCTGGTGATCACCGGGTGCTCAGTGCTCATGCACCCAGCCGAAAACAACCTTTCCTCGGCTAATCCTTCAGATGTTTGCCGCTGGCTCTGATGTCACTGTAGTAGTTAAACATGATGATATAATTTGTCTTTTGTATAACGAGCGATCTTTGGTCTCATTAATCTATTATTTGTTCCCTGGCAAATCGTTTTGGCTGAGGGAAAAAAAGAAGTTTCATAACTTTATATATTTAGGCTATTTAACTTAACTGTTGTAGCCTACTAGAGCGCTGACTTTGTACGTTTGACTGAATTGTTTGCTTTATTTCTTTATTTAGCTTTCTTATACCTATTACTTTTATAATTGCTATTATTGATCATTAAAACTTTTAACAAAAAAAAAAACAGTGTTGTGTTTTAAGTCATATTTAATTTTATTACAGTGAAAAGAGTATGCACATATATTAATGTTTAATATTTTTAAAATGTAAACGAAAAGAGTCAGAGTTGTGTTATAAATACTATACATATAGCCATTTGAAATTACAGGCACCACTGCATTTTAATTATGATCCAAACAAAGATACACATATGTAGCATGACCAGTTGTTTTTTAAATTAAATTAGATTGTATAATTTCACAGTCCTTCCCACCCAAGTATATTTGGAGACACATTTTTGCTTTTTATTATTTTTATCCTCTTATACTTTTGTATCAGCCTGAGTTAATGAAACCATCCGCGATCAATTAACTAGTGGTAAATCTCCCCTCGCCCTATGTGTTTCGTACCTGTTCGTTCTGTGCGCAAGAACTGTTTACTCCCGCTGGCATTCCCATGTGCGCTGCAGAGACGCGGTGGATATTTCGCAAAGAGCGCTGCAAGTTGCAAAGTCACAAGGCAGCAGTGCTTCAACAGTGCTTCAGACTGCTTCAAAGTGATTCAGTAAATGAGTAGCGCACATTTATGCCAAGCGATTGCTAAAGTCGAGTTGATGAATTATGATAATATATACTTCATGGCCTTTATGTTTTAGATGGTTGTAAGAATGCATATTTTATCTCATCTGAAGGATCTGCCCGCAGTAAGAGTCCCGGTGTATTTCGGGCTTGTTTATAATTAAAAGTCACATGCCAAGTTTTTTTTTTTCTTCTTCTGGGCTTTATGGTATTTTGGTTACACAATAAATTGTATTTAATATGATTTCCATTTAATTAATAGAAAATTATTGTACTCTCCCCCACAGAAAGAAAAGACTAAGAACTTTATTTGACATGTATTCATTATATAAATTTTACTAGAAAAATCTGTCCCATTTATGACACAGTGAGGAAAACTCTACAATTTTTAATGCTGTAATTTTACATAATTTACAATGCATAATAATGCATAAAATTAGTATGTAATTAAAAGTAATTCAATTTAATTGCAATAAATAAATATACTGTTAAAAATCATGTTATTTGTTTTTTGTCATATGTAGTAGACAATTTTTGTGCCGTGGGTAATAGGAGGATTTCCCACCCCTCTACCACCGCAAGTATATTTCAAACCTGTGGGAAGCACTGTTTCAGGATTTAAAGTAAAAACAGAATGGTCTGACTTAAGACTTGTGAAATTATGCTACATACAGAAGACACCTGCACAAAACAAAAACGGCAAATGGACTAAATGTAAATCCACTCTGTCAGTAGATGGCGCTTGTGGAACAGCAGCGATATAGCATTTTCTTGGTTACCGCTGTTCACAAAGCAGTGCTGCACTTATAAACACTATTTTATATGGAGATAAAAGGAAAATAAAATTCCAGCGAAACTATTTTGAAGAAAGTCAGTTCCCCTTAGAGATACATTCATATAAACTGACCTCCAATTCATTATATTTTTTTCTTATATTTCGCTCATCATGAACTGTGAGCTTGCTGTGCCTGGTACTGCGTTTTCTCAGCTGACGCATCTGTGTTCTCTTCTTTGTGTCTGTCTTCAGCGTGTTCCGTCTCTGGCCTGTGTTAATGTCCTGTTTATAGACTGTAATATTTTCCTACAAATGACTTTTTGGAAAATGTTTGCAATGCAGTTTGTGTGCAACTTCGGAATAGAGATCGGCCAAAATAAAACTAAAAACCAGCCAGTTCCGATTTATGGCTGGTCAGTGGGTGCATAGAAAACAGGTCGCACCACAACAATTATTTGCACTTGCACAAATGCTACCAAATATATTTTGAGGTTGCATGGATTTTGGGAGCATTTGCAACCAAAACGGTCGCAATTTTGAACCTTGCAATTGTACAGTGTACATTGGGCTTAAAGGACAGTACAGTACTTGTGGAGGAAGACTTTTGGTTGGCCTGATGGGTGGGGGTGGAGGGGATTGTACATGCCTCAGGGGACATAAGCCTCACACTCCACTATCAGTGCAGCAAGGTGAAAGAGATGTCCAGCTAATTATACAAGCAGTGCTGAGGCATTCTGCTTGAGTGGCTTTACTCTGATGAGCTGACAGGGAAAAGCCGAGGATGCCGTTTGAACAAAAGGAGGGAAAAAAGGAAGAAGAAATGAAGAAAAAGGAGAGATGAATGTCTTTGGTCATGAAGTGTAATCCCACGCTTGCTTTTATCAGCCTTTCTCTGCTGCACCTGAAATGTTGCCCGCTGCTTGTGCACTAAGCCTTAGCATAGCAAAGAGGAGAAGCCTGCGAAATTTCAGCTTCCATAGTTTTTTTTCCTTTCTCCTGCCTACCTTTGTTGTGTGACTGCGATGCAGAATTATTCAAATCCCTGCATTTTTTTTTTTTTTTTTTTTGTGGTGGTGGTGGGTGCAAATGAAAGCAGCCTTGGCGTGGGTGCCCTGGGGACCAGCGGGGCGTGAGGAGAGCGCTGATTCAGACTACACAGTGCCACCTTGAAGCCGTACTGTTTGTCCTACCTGGGTACTTGGCTGTTCGCTTGGCTCTGGCGGAAGCCCTGAAGACTGGGCGGAAAGCAAAAGCTTAGCCCTTTAATATGACCCGGCCACTGTGTTACTCTTTCTGCATATGAAATATACCTGTGTAAACACGTTTTACTTTTACTCCAGTGGCTGAGAAATACAAAATGTTTGACATATTACACTGAGAGGTACTGTAATATAACCATGTATTAATTTCACACGTTGAAATTAATGTTGCCTTAAACAGTGTAGCAATAAAAGTAATTTTGGCTGTTTACACATGGTGTTAAAGGAATGATTCACCCAAAAATAAAACTTGTGTTATCTTTTACTCGCCTTCAAGTCATTCCAAACTTGGGCATCGTTTGAATTGTTGTGATTACGATTCTGCTAATTGATTCTGATTCTTATCGATTCCCAGTTTCCATTCCGATAAGGTAAAAAGGCTTTTAAATGTTTTAAAAATCTCTTAAGGCAGGAACACACCAAGTTTTTCTTTGTCGGCTAAGTTTTCTCAGTGTGTTCCGCACCGTCGGCTGAAGTTGGTCCTCGTCGGCTTTTTTTTCGGTCGATTCGAAATGTTGAATTGGCGTTGGAGCTCGTCGGTCCATCGGGCCATCTGATCATTCTGATTGGCCTTTCAGATACTGCCACCTGCTGGTTCGGAAAGGCATTTCATCTCACGCAGGCACAGAAATTATGTGCTACTTGGCTGTCGGCTGTTTAGCGTCGGTTTGGTGTGTCAGGGAAACTTTGGACACAGACGCTGCCGACGTGAGCAAACCCCGCAGTCTGCTTTCATCGCCACTAGTTCGTTGGTGTCTGCTTGGTGTGTTCTGGCCTTTAAGAACATTTTCAGAAGAACCTTTGCCAAAAAAAAATATATATATAATATAAATTTGTAATATAATATAAACATAAAATATAATATATAATATAAAATTATAAAAAAAAATATATAATATAAAATTGACTAATATAAATTTCATACATTATTAAAGACAAGTAAACAGTCAGTAATAAAATAAGAACAAATAAACAAATTAGCAATAGCACAAATAAATACAACTAAAAGTTCAGGTACAGAAATTGAAGTCAAATGTTATCGTAAAAATGTTAAACGTAAAATAACTGCAGTATTTTTTTTATAAAAATAGATGAATCCTTATTAAATTTACAAAAGTTTTTCAGTCAAGATTAGTGATTTTCTTTTTCTTTTGTTCTTTAATTAACATTAATGACAGACTGCAGCAGGTTTATTAGGCTGCTGTCACTTAAAAGCAAATACACCGATTCAAAAGGCCGTAAGACATATTTTCTTTTTCAACACTTTGATTTAAGCCAAAACCAACTTTTTATATGAGCATATTTTGATGTCATTTTGTGTGTATTTGTGCGTTCATAAGCAAAAAGACACAAAAGAGAAAATTCAGTATTTGAGGTGGCTTTTTGTGTGCACACTTTGGATGTGTGCAGTACATAAAACAGCGCGCAGTTGCCGAAATAAGTTCTCTTCCACCTGTTCTTGCTCGAATGGTTTAAAATCAAATTAAAATGTGCACACAGGAATCAATGAGCAGAATCGAAATCTGCACATCTTATATAATCCACAATTCTTGGAAATTTGTTACCGGCTTTAAAATGAAACCAGTTCTCGATACCCAATGGTTGTGGAGATTGCATATCAGAAATGTACAATGATAATTACATAAAATTTATTGACATAGAACTAAATAATAACATTCTTAATGTGGATTTTCAAAATTCAGTCTGAATGAATGAATGATTCAATGACTTGCTCATAAAGACTTCACTTGTTTCATTATTGGATGAATCATTTTTGAACTAATCTCTAGCATGAATGATTCAGTGACAAATAATTTTAATTTTGTCACTTGTTGTCAACTAGTAACTAGGGATGGGCATTTCAAGCAAAAATAATATTCGAAAATCGCTGGGAATTATTCGATTTATTATTCGAAAATCGCACCCCTCCCCCGCATGCACGCACGCATACACACACAAACAGAGAGAGAGGGAGATAGACCATTCACGCTTTCAGTATGACATTGATAAACTGTTTAATTCATTGGGGAATATGCTGTCTTAACTCAAGCCATATAATTATTGTAATGTGCTGAACATATTAATATGTTCGTTAATATAAGTGAAAGTAAAATCCGCACGGCCATTCATAACGTTGCGAAGCAGAGCGAGCGCTTTCAATTCATTCCTAAGTTGAGCTTCCACACGAATAAACTGAAAACGCTCGCTCTCCGCCAGTGGACACGCACCATGAATGATCGAGGGGATTTTACTTTCACTTTCAAATTAGCGCCAATTCGGGAGCGGTGACAAGTGATGATACCGGTGTTGTTCCTGAACACCGGCAACACCGACTATCGCAGCAAGCCTACCTCAAGCCTTATTGATTTTAGGCTGCCTAAACGCGTTATAACATTATGAACAGCCTGAATGACGGCACTTGTGTCATGTCAGCGTCTCTGTTATATGCCACGTTAGTCTGTGTTCTACTGTTGTCTAAGAGAATGACAGCTTTTTAGGTGCGTTACTGGCCGCGTGCACTACCCTCTGTGAACGTGTCACCATTGAAAACATGAGGATTTTTTAAGACTACAATCGCACAACCTATTCGATATTCTATAATTAAATCAACTAATCGAATATTCGAAAATCGTGACACATCCCTAGTAGTAACAGTTTAATCGATACAATCGTTATTTGAAGCTTCAATTTATTTTCGAAAGGAGATTTACTCTATTCTGATCGCCACCGTAGACGATGTTTATATCTGATCTATTAACATTTATCCCAGTACTTGTGATAATTTGAATTACTGTTACAGGAATATTGTTGTGTGGTTGCAAAAAAAGGGTTTGTGAACCATTTTTCCACTGTGATCATACTTGTCAAAGGTTTAATAGACATAGCTTAATCGTTGTCATTTGTAATCATTGTCATCGTGTCTGTGTTTGAATCCAGATCACAGTCTTGTAATGATTAATTGTGCAGCTCTAATTTTTGGGTGAACCAACTTTGTAAATTCCGTCACTGGTGATCCAATCCGACATTACTGATCGATCACAAAAGTTTTGGACTTGGTTTACATTTGTATTTAACACTGTCCACTTGCGATCAGATCACCTGAAACGGATCTTAATAACAGGTGTAAACAGGGTGTTTGAGGTGTTCTGGGGGCTTAATAATCACTTGGGCTTGCTCAGCACGCACTAGCAGTCAGATTGTATCTTGGCCCCTTTGTCTCACCGTATCAGGAAACAGAGCGTGAACGTGCTTGGACAGCCAGGACCAGATGATCAGGTCAAAAGGGCCCCGGATCACCAGATTGGAAGCTTCTGGGCCAATGTGAACCCTTCGTTCTACGAACACCTTGAACTTCTTCAACCCTGCTGTCATGACAATGAATACTACATCCCACTAGCATCATACTACCTCAGTCCAGGCTGTGAAACAATAGGGCTGTCCATTGCCGGAGGCTGGGAGGGGGTTTGGTATCTCTGAGGTTATCTCCCAGTCTCATCGGCCCTTCAGTGTAATTATGCATAATTGCCATGCCACATGGAGTGCAAATGTAGGGGATGTGAATATGCCTCCTGAAAAGACATACACTTTTATGGTAAAAGTCCGTCTCATTCAAAAAAAAAATTGCCTTTTGACTTTAGTTTGCCCCGTGCAGTCATTAAAGGCCAATGACGTTCGAGGAACCGACCATGGCGATGGGTCATTAAATGCAAGAAAGTTCTCTCTTGTCAGCCCTGTAGCTACTGGCTGGGTTGCATATGGCCATGTCAGAGACCTTTGTCTGAAGATCTGGCCTGGACAGGGGCCAGTCTTAATGGCCGAGTAAAGGAGCAGCAAATTGCAGGAGTTGACAGTGGAAAGCCTTGGGAGGGGGAAACGGAAGGGAAGAAAGAGTGTGAGAAGTGGCCTGGAGTAGGACGTCTGTAATGGCACAAGACTGTCCTTTCGGCCAGACATAGTGCTCTCCAGTAATTAGACAGGAAGCCGATGTCACCCGCCACCTCTTGTGTGGTGGAGATGAAAGAAGGGGGCCACAGTGGCTGCTCTTTTCCCTTGTATCAACCGAAGAGGACAAAAGCGACGGCTACCTCATTTACATTTGAGGGCACTGAATCCTTCATAAGGCACAGTGTTTCTCCTACAAGCACTGCTTGTAAGTCAGTTAGTGGCACACATTGTATTGCTTCATGTCTGTTAATGCAATCTTTCAGTGTTAAGGCATGAACACCATGATTCTCTTCACCTTTGCAGAACAATGTAAGATATGTCATATTAAATAAATGCTTTTTTTTTAAATATATATTAAATAAATAAATCTGTCTGTCTGTCATTGTATTTATATGGCTTTTATATATTACTACCTATTTAAAAAAAAATAAATAAAAATATATATATATATATTTAAAGAAGTCCTATAATGCTTGATAACTTGATAACAGCAGCCATGACTGTCGTCTTTAGTCTCACATAACCCCCCACACTAGCCCTAAACTCTTTAACAGTAGTGCATATATTTTAGTAGCAATTCAGCATGACTACAATGTTAACTTAAGCTTTTGTCTATTTATTATTTTTATTTGTATGTATTTTTTTTTAAAAGGCCAGTCTTTTAACTGTTCTTCTCAAGCAATGCTATGTGCTCCTATAAATGTTCAAGATGGCAGTGCCATTATTAATAATTCTACTTCTCCAACCTGTCCAGTTCACCTGATGGCTTTCAACATTGAGCGTACCAGAGCCACCACACCTCTGGATCACTAAAGAGCACTTGATGAAAAGAAAGTGTGGAGGTCAACAGCAGTTCCGCCCACTTTTCCAAAGCTGCCGTGGCAGACAGGGTTTCTTTGCTGGACTCGTAGGGCCTTTCCTCGTCCTGCGAGTTACTACCCCTCACTGTCACTCTCCCTGCATGTCAAGGGCTTATATCCATTCTCTACTCATGCACTTACTCTCTCCTCCAGGCCTCTCAGAGCCACGACTGCCAGAATTAGGGAGCAATTAATGTCAGCGCTGATGGCAGTGGTTATGTTAAACTGACTTCTGTCTGCAGAATTTAAGCACATTCACTCCATTATTCATTAACTGTAAGGGTTGAAATTACTGTCAGATGAAGAAATCAGTGTCAGGTAGAAATGGTGGGGCTGTCCGGATAGTGACTCAGTCGGGCTGTGTTTCCCAGACTGCCCTTGTCAGGTTTTCGCAGTGGCCGCTAATGGCCCTTGTGACTCTTGTAGCAGGAATTGTGGGTATTTGAATAAATAAACTACAATACTCACCACATGCAAAAAAAAAAAAAAAAAATGTGAGGAAGTTCAGTTTTTCTTATTTAACTCTTCAATTATAATACATTTAATGTCAAGTTTATACTGATTTTATACGTGGTGCCATATTCTAAGCTTTAAGAATTATTTGGGTGTAATAAAATGGATGCAGCATGGTTCGGGAAAGATTACAAGGCAGGGACATGCTCTCAAATCTACATGCATTGTTAGCGTCGTCATATCCAGCTCAGAGCTCATTCCGATACATTCCATTACAAAATGGTTTGGATGTCAGCAGCTCAAAGTCCTATGGGTATAGTTTGGCTGCAGTTGCGTCTACCATGCAGACAATTATGTGGCCAAATTTTACAAGTGTTGGTTTTACAGAAAAAATGGAAGAAAGGAAAGGGGAAAATGGATTTAATTACTCACAGATAAAACAAAGCACCAAAACCATTTTGGTTTTCCATTTTATTCTCTCTTATTTCAATTTCAGTTCTTTTTTTTTTTTCCCTCCCCATCTTTCTTTTCTGTGGCACGACTGGGGAGAATGTTGGTCTCACACGTTTTTGCGGCTGACCAAGGCCAAGCCGGTAACACAGAGAGTGTGAGGCACGAGCCAACAGTTTCAGGCAAATCATAAAAGCAATCCATTAGAAAAAAAAAAGAAGAAAAAAAACGAGAAGACTATTGAGTAGAGCGGAGCTGGAAGCCACTCATTAAGGTGAAATGTGCCAAGGTCTGCACTCACAAAGGACTCTAATGCGCCCATCGCCAGATCCTTTTTGTGTGAGTGTGATGTCATTCATTGTGATGCAGAACCCAGAGAGCACGCCACACACAAGTGACAAGCCCTATATGAGTTTTATATCCTTATAAAAAATCTCTCTCTCTCTCCCGTTCTCTTGCTTTGTCTCTTTGCCTGTCTCTTTGTCTCTCTCTCACTCACACAAATGCTACACACACTTTCACACACACTTTTCACTCCTCTCGATGTAATTCTTCCAGATTACTACAGCAGGGGGCAGTCTGGCATCCGCACGGATCCCTGGCACTGGCACTGGCTCATTGGCTTCCTGAGATGCCTGTTAGCGTGCCTGTGTGTGTGCCTGTGTGTGTGCCTGTGTGTGTGTGTGTGTGTGTGTGTGTGTGTGTGTGTGTGTGTGTGTGTGTGTGTGTGTGTGTGTGTGTGTGTGTTTGTGTTTGAGGGTATATGTGTGTTTCTGTATTCTCGCTACTGTATGGGTGTTTCTGAGCAAAGGGCAGTAAGAGGCCACTCCAGCCATACTTCTATACTTCATAGCTGTTCTCAAGGCTTTCTTGGAAAGATAAGAGATGTACTATCTTGTAAGTGCTGGGGACCAGAGAGACGTAACCAATGGTGACCAATTTAAACAAAATATAGTGTTGGTAATGCGAGTGTTCTCATGCTAGGGGTTTATTTGAAGATTTGCACTGGCAGTATAGTGCATTAATTAATTGTAATTAGATGTATAAATAAATAACAATTATTGTCCTGCGCATACATTTCGCAATAAAGTATTTTGCTACATAATATGACTATATAAAATGTGTGTGTGTATGTATATATATATATATAATAAAATATAATTTTTTTTTATATATATTTAAATGTTATTTCCTGTGAAAAAAAAAACAAAAAACTTCTTCATGCCATGAATATGCAAATTAGCCCCCCACTCAATCACACAAGCTCAGAATACCTGATCCACTCGGTCAACTTTACTGTAGTAAACGCTGCATGGCAAGTGGAAATACTGATTTAATTTAGCCATATATGTTTGAACCAGAAACTGATTCTGAAGTAGGAACAGTGAATTATTCAGGCTCGTCCACAAGTTGATGTTTCAGAATGGTAATGCGTTTTATGTATCACTCTCTACAACGTCGAACAGATAACCGTAAGTAATATGATTAGCCTTTTGCTTGACTAGATTATCGAACAGCTAATAATGTATTGCTAATGTTACACAACCCATGTTCCTGTTCGCCATCTCAGGCCCTGTCCCAAATAGCACACTTCATGTGCAATTTCGGTCTTGTGGACTTGGCCGCTGCGTGCATGTGTCCGTTAAGTCTACAAGACCATAGGGTGTCCCATTCGTCATTTAAGCTTAAAGAAGGGTGCTCGTGAGCGCCCCCCTTTGCGGCTGCTATGTGCCCTCAATGCACACTTCTGTTGAGCCTGTAAGACTGTGAGCTACGCAGAGGACTGTACCTGGCAGTCAAAGCGGCATTACGTCGTGAAAGTGCGGACTCCGTGGGAAGACCGTGAGGGTTTAGGGTGCCATTTGGGACAGGGCCTCAGTTTGCCTTCTAAAAAATCAGCATCCTTAGAAACGTTTTGAACAACTTGGAACATCAGTGGAGAAACTCATATAGTTCACCTTAACATTGTAATATATAACATATACGTAATTCACCCACTATACTGCTAAATGTACACAATTTTTCATATCAGCAGGAAAATAAAAATAGTTGGATAACCTGGCCCGCAAGTTGACGGGATTGGTTACAACATTTGTGATGTAGAGAAAAAGGGCGATTTCAAACCTTCTTTAGTTTATTGCAGTTTTAAGGAGAAATTACTCAGCAACGTTGTTGACTGATGAATTTGCACATGGTTTGTCTTAAAGCATATTTGAAACACCACATAGACATATAAAATATAATTATCCACATATAATTATTTATAATTTTCACCACAGGGGTCTTTAATGTCTTCAGTGATCATAATATTGAGATGCAGTATTCGTAATATTGTGATTGAAAATTCTGTTCTATATTATAATATATATCTGGTTTAATTATATTTATTATATATGTATATTATATTATTTTTTATATTTATATATAAAGACTTCTAAAGTTATATTTGTAGTGCATATTCAATGCCTTTGTCTGCCACAATAATTTAATCTCTTGAATTATCTTCATATTCAGATGCAATTAATTGTTATTAATGTCATTTCTCATGTCGTTTCAAAGAAGGGAAGAAGACTTTTGTAAGATAAGAAGATTTTCATAAGACTTTTGGGGCCAGATTTACTAAACGGGGCAAATTAGCGTGACAGCGCAATTTCACAAATGCGCCGATGGGAGTGGCAAGTTTTACACGTGATTGCGCGTGGAAAAAAAACAGACGCAGTCAAATCATTTACATAATGAACAACGCAATCTAACAAGAGCAGTGAAAATTAGTAGAGCTGATGCTGACACAGGTGCAACTTGTTACACGTAATCACATATATATATATTTTTGACTTTCCAGTTGGGGGGGCAAGATTTTTATTTTTTATTTTTTTGCAGGTACAAAACAATTTTAATATTGCTTGTTGTTTATTTACTCATATATTTAATAATTCACTTAATTTTATTATCACGGGAAATGACGTGGACGATATGTGAATCAGTGTCCATCATTTTACGAGCAACTGGTGATAAAGAAAATGCAACGTCGCAATATTGAAAATATTTCCATTTTAAACTATGAAGGTGAGCCAGTTGATATCACACAATGTGTGAGAGTTATGCGGGTGAAGAAACCTGACTAGACAACAGTAGTGGCTTCTGGCCATAAATATAGGTAGGGCAGATTCTGGGTCTTAGCGCTAGTTTATGATAACCATTTAGCTTTATATTCTAATCGCTGAACACATCAGACACACTTTTGTCAGAATTCGGATGCCCTTGCGTTATTCAGCCTAGGGTGGCGCTCTAATGATGATTGGCAGACCTTAGTACACACGACACAGAATCTTAGAATTGTAGTATTTATTGCTTCCGAATGTTGTTTTAGAATATTGTTTCAGAATAGTTAAGGCCTTTGCACACTGAGTCCGAAATTCACATGCGAAAATTTCGCACGTTAAGAAATAAATTCAATATGTCAATCGCATTTGCACACTGCCGCCGAAACTTTCGTCCGTCAAAAAAATATTCGGATCAGGTTCGATTTTCTGTGTTTTTCGCATCCGTGGTACGCATTTTGAGAGACGTTTTGACAATTCAGAGCCACTGTAATCTGACAAGTTGATCATCTACAGCATAAAAGAGCAGCACTTAATGACAAACTACGTGCGGAATACAAAGATACAGAATATAAAGACAGATTGTGCCAGTAGCAAAGCATCAAACTGAGCCACTAACATCCTGAAGTAAACTTTTGGACTCAGTGTGCAAAGGCCTTTATGTAGGAATTCGAGTGAGGAAAAAAATCATGTCTGTTTTCAGAACAGACATGCCAAACAGTTACTGACCTGATGCAGACACATCTGAAGCGGACTGATATCGTCTTGGTCTGGAGCAAGGTGTACGTGAGGTAGGGCTGGGCGATATATCGAATGCTTTTGTCACGCGCATTTCGTCAGTAAAGCCGGTTTCCTGATTGCCGCTAAATCACCATCACCTGCTTTCAAATGAAGCGGCATTTAATAGACAGAGCTGTAGTTCACTGATAAGCCACGCAATATCGCGTTCAATATCGATATGAATCGCCGTCGATATTGAACGCGATATTGCGTGGCTTATCAGTGAACTACGGCTCTGTCTATTAAATGCCGCTTCATTTGAAAGCAGGTGATGGCGATTTAGCGGCAATCAGGGAACCGGCTTTACTGACGAAATGCGCGTGACAAAAGCATTCGATATATCGCCCAGCCCTAACGTGAGGTGTGTTTAACGTGGAAATAAGCAGGGCAGCCAGAAATCTACCACAATGGCTCTCTATGAGAGTGTGCTGCAGTTCCAATTTTACACCACAGATTGACATAGGAAAGTTGTGTGGCGCTGTAGAGTTGGGAAGGGCTCTGAGACCGGCTACCCTGCTTAGTGTTATAAATACATGCCTGCCGAATCCACGTGCTACATTAATATCCTGCTCACTTTATGACATAAAATAGTCTAGAAAATCTGAAAAATATTTGTTGCAGAATGCTGAACACATTTATAATTTATTATTATTTCAGTGTATATAGAGGTTGGCCTATATGTTAGGATGAATATTTTGGCAAGGCTCTGCCCCACCTGCCCACGAGCTGCGGCTGCTACAGAAACTGAAAGTAAAAAATGACTGAGCTTTTGGCATCTGTCGCTGCATTAACGGAGCATATCCTCTTAGAGACGATTAATTTAAGTGAGAATTTTTTTTAATTTTTCATGAATCGAGAAGTATTTTGTGTTAAACAAGTTGTTTTTTTAAATGAGGAGTAGCCTAAGCTATCCAACTCTTTTATTTCATCAAAGCGATTACCTTTTTTATCCAAATCCACATGCGTGGACCATTCAATGTTCAGTACTCCATGTCTCCTGTCTCATGATGTTTCTCATGTGTTTTCAGAAACATTTACTAGACTGCATGGACTATGACTCTCTGAATAGTGGCCGCATTTTTTGTGACCACGGACAGTGCGCGTGTGCATGCGCCGAATGCGTCTTTCCGCGCTCACGGGCAAAGGAGTATGTTTGAAAGGCTCACGCTCAACTGTGCGCGGGAGCGGTACTGGGAAATTAAATATACCCGGGCCTTAACCGCTCCAATTGTAGTGGACTGGAGCTGACTGACGGCTCACATCGGGAAAAATATCCCCCCCCCAATCTCACCCATGTGTATATGTATAAATGGCTTGGCAAACGATATTTGGATAACATCTTCCTCTGTCATTCCAAAGAAATTAATACGAGTGGAAAATATTTTCTCCCTTCTACCACGTGCTATCTGTTCTCTGCGGTGTCTCCTCCTAGCAGCAACAATTGCAATCATGCCGCAAAATGGGTTAAGACATGCTTTTTTTTTTTTGACTGTTAAAAAATGCACATTGCCAAATTTCTATATATCCCATATTGTTAATATGTAATTCATTATTTCCAGGAGCTCATTGGTTCTGCCTTCAATTAAACTGCTAACATTGATTGTAAATTAAATTGCCTAAATTATTACTTTGTCCAATGTAAGCGGTTTCAGAAATGTACATATAATCATGCAGTTAGCTAACAGTCACCTCCGATACCAGATTCCCTAAATTGTAATGTTGACATGCATTCTCTGTAAAGCTGCTTTGAAACGATATGCATCATGAAAAGCGCTATACAAATATCAGTAAATCCCCTAAATTTTGTCTGAAAGGGAAACTCCTACAAATGCATATGCAGTAAGGTCAACCGCGAAAACAACTCAGTCCGCGCCTTTTCAGCGCTAAATTTGCAATGCGTGTCTTTAGTCCCAACAGTACTTTTTTAATGCCAAAAGAGGGTTTGGGCTGGCGCAAGCTGCTAGTAAATCTGGCCCTTAATCATCTTTGAAACACAGATGTGGAGGTATTTTAAATGAAACCTGAAGGATTTGTCCCTCCATTGACAGTCCTTGCAACTACCACTTTGTTGCTTCAAAAAGTTCATAAAGAGATTGTGACGAGCAGGGCGGGCGAGAACCATGAGGGAACAGCGCGAGGCCGGTGACGCGAGTGATAATGAGCATCACCTGGGAGGCGCACCGGACTTGAGTCTCTCATGAAGGAGCTCCGGGAGCATAAAAGGAGGAGCGACGACCGTGACGGACAAGAGAGGACCAGGCCTGGACTTTACGTTATTTTTTATTATGTTTGTGTGGCCGGCAGACGTCCGCGAGGGTCTGCCGGCATTACTTTCGTTTTGTATTTGTTTATTTTGGAATTAAAGTTTTGTTGAATGTTGCCGGTTCCCGCCTCCTTCTTCCCATATTTACGAACTACGTTACAGAGATCATTAAACTCTTTATATGATGAACAGATTTAAAAAAAAAACTTTATTCACATATAAACATTGGTCAGCGAACATAAACAGAACTGTTCTTGCTTTGTGCGTCAGAACAAACCTCAACAAACAAACCTGCGTAACACACAAGAATGAACCTTATTGGTTCTTGCATGGCAAGTAGGCATGCATTTACCATATCTGATGTGTGAGTTGATGAATGTTTATATGTGAAAGCATTGGATAAAATTCAATCTGTTCATCATGTAAAGCATTGTCTCTTCAGAAAATTTGTACTAAACCTCTCTATTTATATGGATTAATTTTACGATCTATTTAAGAAACTTTTTTTTTTAAGCGTCAAAGTGGTAGTTGCATAGCAGTCATTAACAGAAATTGCTCATATTTTATTAAAAAAGATCTTTATTTGTATTCCAAAGATTAATGAAAGTCTTGTGGGTTTTAAGTGACATGAGGTGAGGAATTAATGACAGAATATTCATTTCTGGGTGAACTAGCCCTTTAAATTGATTGAAAGTTCTTTACAAAGTATTTAAAAATAATAAAAATAAAATATTAATAATAATAATAATAATAATAATAATAAATAATAATAATAAACATTCTGTTCAGAATTTTTAAAATGGAAAACTAAATACTGTAGGTTAAATTAAGGTTTTGTAATTTTTTCTTTATTCTCTAAATCTCAGTGGATGGAAAAGGGGTTATGAGTTGCAAGTCTCATCTTCTGTTGAAACGTCATTTGCTGTAGTCATTTTAAATGGTGGGCGTAACTTGCACTCACTCACCTGTAATAACCCTTTCAACAAAGCATTTTTATTTTCTTGTACTATGACTCATATTATGAGAAGCAATGGATGATGTTAATATACTAATCAGCCAGAGTTCACCTGTCGTGGGTTATGTTCAGTGCTGACAGCAGTTTAATGCAGGCATCTCACACACACACATGTGGATCTGGTGGGAGGCAGCGTGTGTGCTCTTAGTAACTGTGTCAGTGGAGCTCACAGCAGTCAAAGGCCAGATAAAATGCTGTAACCTCATCATTACAAACCATATTCTCTTTAAAAGTCCTCCTTTTTTATATCACATCATGAATATTTCATGCTGTGATATCTGGGCCAATTAGGTGTCATATCCTCTGTCTGAGAGTTCTTTATCTTTTTCTATTTTCTTCTCATCTCTGCCTGCTGGTAGCTGTGTTTAAGAGGCAAGTGTCTCACTCAGTATGTAAAAACACAAAATGAGCAGAAAATAACACAAAATGTTCTGCTCTGTATAATAGAGGGTGTTTTAAGGTGTTTTGTGGGTGTCATTATACTAGAAAAATATGAACTTGGAAAAAGGCTCCCACCTGGAAATTTCAAGCTGCTAAAGTGGCGTCGCAACGTGGAAGTCAGGAATCGGGTCACAAAAATAAAATTATTAATGTTACACAGTAGCATTTGGGCTTCCTTCATCCCATATTTCCTCCCTTGCTACTGCACTCATGTTCTTCCCTTTGCACTTCCTTCCTTCCTTCTGCACTTCTGCATAAAATATTTTGTGATATTAGTGTTGGGTTCTAGTCCACCTTATTTGAGTCAGAGTCTTTAACCAATCGAGTGAGGCCAAAAAGGGCTGAGTTTGAGTCCAAATAAAAATTACTGTGTGTCATTAAGTTAGTTTCTTATGATGTTATGCTATGTTTTTTGATTTCACATCATCCCATTAATGGTATCCTGCTGGATTGAAAATAGTATCACCATATAATGGAAGTTATGGCTGACATGTCTTCCGTAAGGTGACATTGCTAAATTAAAGCACCTTTTCTAATGTGAAAAAACTATAGTGGAAGAATTTACTGTCTTCAGGTTACTTTGGTGAATGGGAACAGTGTTTAGGGATCTGAAAAGACTGCATCTGTTTTCTCTGTTTGTGGCTGTGCGTTTTGTGTTGGTTTTATATGACAGGTGGTTGGCTATAGACCTTGGTCAGGCTAGATGCCATATTGAATTTTACGTGAATGAGAACACGACTGAAGGACAGACCTTGGGTACTTACAATAGCATGCAGTGTGCATAAAGGTCATAGATCAAAATAACTTTCAAAACACTCTTATGGAGTTTTTGTCTACTAAAAGGGTTTTTGGAAAGAATTTTTTTGTCAGCTAAACCATGGTAAAATCCATTGAACACACTGTACTTCTATTCCTAAACAGCCTTGTTTTCATTTGTGTCAAAAAATAAATGTTTATTTGGCATGTTAGCATTTTAAATGCATTTATGGTTAACGCGACATTACATTTATTGGCAGTTTAATGTATGGATCCATGTTTTCAAATAGTAAAAAGCTATAGCAATATTTAGAGTATATAAATAAAATAAAGGAAAAATAAATATTACTTTTATTAATAAAAATTACACAGCAAAAACTAAAACTAGCCTAATTTGAGTAGAAACTTATAAACGGTTACTAATTACAAGCAACAGGACAAATAAATACAATAGATCAAAGATACAAATGAAATGTGCTTTAAAATTTTCAGGTAGGTCTATACTAATGAAATACTACAGATATTTATTAAAGTAATCAAATGTAAAAATTAAACACTGTATATTCTACACTATGTCTCTTTTGTTGTTTGATTAACAATAATGACACAGACAGCAGCAGGTAGGCTATATTAGGCTGCTGTCACTTTAAGACCTGATAGACTGGTCCAATATATTCATGGCTATTATTTTATTTATTTTTATCCCCATCCAACTGATTACTTTCACCTAAGACATTACCGACTGTGTTTATGTGAATACGAATATTTTGCGCACGCTTTTGGATGGATGACACAAGGCTTTTATTTATTTATATTTATTTATTTATTTTTTACGTTTAGATGTGAATGTTGTACACCTCTCCATGTTAACAAACTTTCAAGACTATCAAGTTTATAAATGATCAACTTATAAAACAAATGCTCACTTTATATGTAGCTTGGAGACGCTGCTGTGACGCCGTACAAATGCTTCCAGTGTGAATACTTGCGCATCTCTGCGACTGCAGTGAAGATATACTCATGCGGCGATCAAGCTTGCAGTGTGAAACGGGCATAACCATCGCTCTCAGCAGTGTGGGCGGCTGTTCGATTACAGTATGTCGATGCTCACGTATTTTGAACTTTGTTTTACCCCTAAATGAAGAACGAAAAAGAACTTTGCTTGAAGTATATCGGGGCCTTAAATGTCCAGTGTATTTTTTTTTAAAATCTACATTCAGTTGAGCACACTTTTTTTTATCAAACTATACTAAATGAATACAGATTCGAGACTAAAAGGCATGGTTGCTCTGTGAATGATGCTTTGTGTATCTAATAACCATTTTTAATCATTTTGCAAGTTTGATATTTCCTTGTATTTGATTTTAGCTTATAATTTGAAAAGTGCTTTTAAAAAAAGTCAGTCATTTTTTTTCTGTAGTTTTTATTATAATGATATAATGGTCCTGCATTAGGAATATGTGAGGTAAACTGTGATAAATGTATATGTTTAAACAATAACACCTGAGATATATATATATATTAGTCTTGACGTGTTTTAAGGAAGTGCAGACAATTTAACTGCTGTGTTGTTAATCAGCTTCCTGTACATGCTGTAACAGTAGCTCATTAGGCTGGTAACATTGATATGTACAGATCAAAACAAATTATTCAAAGTGTTGCGTCTATGGAAGTTCTTAACTCTGGTGGGAAATTTAATCCAGGGAGCTGCTTGACATTATTTAGAAGCAATTATTTTAGAAAGCTGCATAAATACCTCTAATTTACTGCTGAAAGAGGTGTGTTTTTATTGTAAATACACTCCTAAATGATTGTGCAAGTGATGGCCTTGAAACATTTGCAAAGTCTAGAAGGACCAACAGAGTTTATATCTTATGACGTAAGCTAAAAGGATCAAAGCTCTCAAATATAGTAAAATACTCAATTGTTGATTTACAAATGAATGATTCAAAGTGATTCATTTTCTGTGCTTATTTCTGAGCAAGTCTGTGGTCAGGAAAAGTCCTTAGAGACCTTGTAATAAATTACTACATTGTAAAATGTTGCTGCATGATTGAAAGATACACAGAGATGAAATATGTATATTTATACAGTACATATTTTGGTAAAACTTTACATTAAGGTAACATTAGTATACTACATTAGTTAACATGAAATAACAACAACAACAAACTTCTCAAGCATTTATTACTCTTAGTTATTGTTAATTTTGAAATTTACTAATACATTATTTAAACAATGAGAACCATCAATTCACAATGAGCTGTTGTGTTTTTATTAACTGTTATCAAAGACATGCTAGTTAATGCATTAACTAATGGGACCTTATTGTAAAAAGTTACCAATTTATTTTTACACACTATAGAAAGTATCATGCAAAAAAAAAAAAATGCAATCATACAGTTATATGTGTGTGTGTGTGTGTGTGTGTGTGTGTGTGTGTGTATGTGTGTGTATGTGTGTGTATGTGTGTGTATGTGTGTGTGTGTGTGTGTGTGTATATATATAATATATTATATTCTTCTCACTTGGCGCATAAGCATACATACACTTATAGGCATTTATATCCCAACAAAAGAGCACACACATATGTGGCTTTCCGGATGTTAACAGCCAGTGACAGAGGTGGCAGATCTAGGTACTAGACTCAATGCACAGCTCCACAGCGAACGCCCCACCACCCAGGCCTGCTCTGGAAACTGGATCAGGGGAAAGTGTCGCGTTTAATTATGCTCCTTGCTTCAGCTCAGCGTGGAACCATCTGCCACTGCGAAATATGACTTTAATAAAGAGAGAATTTTCCAGTGCATAATTTAGTGGTAATGGCCGGACAGTTATGTTACAGTCATACATTAATGCGTGTGAAATGCACGCTGAGGCAGAGGCAGAGAGGTTTGGAAGGGGTTTAGGTGATGTACTGTGACATCTCACAAACACTGAGATATCATTGACTACATCATTTTGTTGGTGATCAGGCTCCTTGGTAGTGTTACTTATTGTATTTGAATACAGAGTTCTGTGGTAATTTTTGCATATGTCATAAAATTGGTCACTTTTGTGATTTTTAAAGGAATTCAAATTGTAAAATCACTGTAAAACCACCTTTTTAAGTGGTCTGTTTAATTTATGTGACATATTTCAAGTCTTCTGAAACAATACAATAGTTTTGTTTAAGACAGACTAAAAAATTACATTGTTATACACAGAAAATGTTTCCCTCTAGTTCAGCTTTCAAATAAAATTTGGTGTGACGTTTAGTGAGGAGACTTTATTGTTGTATTTTACATCCAGCTGGCATCATAGCCACAATATTTCATTTATTTTGATGAAATTAACACAGAAATGTATCGTATGGCTTTAGAAGTCTTGAAATATAGTGCACAAGTGATATGGACTACTTTTATGGCATTTCTTTGTGGAGATTTACATTCTGTATGTGGTCGCTATGAATGTTGCATAATTCAAAAATTGAAAAATAGCCTACTCCTTTTGCATTTTGAAAAAACAGTTTGGCACATCATGAGGGTGAGTCAAATAATGACCAAATGTTAATTCTCTGGGAGAACTATTCCCTAAACTATGCTTTAGAAATGCTGTGACACTAATGTTCTACCTGTTTTTAAAAAACAAAACCTTCACAATCTGTCTGATTAGAGCTCGTACCTTGGACAATCTGAAGAGATGAATACATTTAGTTTCTTCAATCATGTTTTTCATTTATTACAGACAGTTCCTGGGCCAGATTTGGTTTATTTAAACCTCACGTGAATAGCACTGATTCCTCAATCAGAACCCCTGCTCTCAAAGACTTTCTCAAAGCCGAACTCAACTCCCTCCCCTCCCCCCACCCCAAAAAAGCCACCCCTGTCTCCGAGCTCCTGTGCCACACCAATCCCTTTACATATTTCACATATCCCTTTTATTGCAAATTATTGAGGTTTTTTATTGCTATTCATAAAAAAAACATATTTCCCTTTATCTGCAATTTACGGTGAAGCTTTTGGCGCAATTTCCGATACTCGAGTTTTATTTCCTGACATTAGCGTGCTATTTTGTGGGAATGAAGGAATTTTTTTCGCCCGCTATTCACTTGACTGCAAGGACCTTTCAGCTGACGTTGGGGGCGGAGGGACACGTACACAAAGACCAACAGCTGCAGCCACTCCGCGCTCCCGGTACCCCCTGTCAGATTCGGGGCCTCGGAGCATCGGTAGCCCGGCTCGCTGAAGTGCACGTTTCCAGGCAGTGCAGTCATGTCATTCACAAGCGAACAATGCTCCTTATTAGTTCCTCTCCGTCACAGTTTTGTCACCACCGTGGTGATGTAGGATGTCTATTGATTAGGCACAAGCGCTGGAAATTGTGCTGTTTGTCAGGAATACGTTGTTTTTCTTGTGGTGTGTTTTTGTAGTGAATTTGCATATAAATGAAACCATATACTAATGTATGCATGTAGACATGATCTATGTATAAAAGCATGCTAGCATGTACAAACGCACACGCAATCAGGATGTGTCACCAACAGGAAGACAACACATTGTCATTGAAGGTGTGAAGGCATGTGAGAAACAATGTGTCATGTGATCCCATTTTCAGACTTAACAACGTCTCCCTTTGTTTGGGAACACACTTTTGTTAGTTCACACATCAAGTTTCAAAGGCAAAAAACCTTCTTGTAAGGTTTTTAGCGACAAAATCAATCTTGTAAGATTTCCCAGTTCAAAAAGATTTTCACCCCTGCTCAAAAAAATAGCACACGACACACTCAAGTGTAACGCTAATGACATTGCAAAATCATACAGTTTGCATGTAGTTTGTATCACGCTTTTCATGATGCATCTCAATGCAAAGCTTTTTTCAAAGCAGCTCTAATGCGATCCGATACGGTTAGAATTACTACTGCAATACTCAAATACGGATGTTGTATGTGAGCTACTGTATTTCAGAGTATGCTTATTGTACATTTGTCATATTTTATATATTTTGATACTTTTTATTGACAAATTTCAGAGAGGAAATACAGAGAGAAGAGATTGCTTAATGTCCTCTTTTCATATCTCACCTGCAATTTTATCTGCAGTTTGATAACATTACAAAGACTCAAAGGTGTTTTTTTTTTTTTTTTTTTTTTTTAATAATTTTTAGATCATCTTAAGTAGAACCTATTATTAGCAACACCAAAAAAACTAAAACAAACTGCTATGGCAGATTTGATATGATATATGGCATGTATTGGATCTGAAATATTTGGTTATTTTGTAAGATTTTCTCTCAGTGGTCATTTGCTCAATGAAATGATTGCTAGATTTGTCAATATTTATGATGAACATTTGACATATACAGTATCTGTCTGTGCTGACTAATGTTGTCATTAGGCATGTGACGGTATCAAATTTTCATGTTGAGATTTGAAATTGCTGCAGCTTTTATCATGATATACGGTATTATCACGATATTGAAATAAGTTGCAAAAGAAGTGTTGTCATAGTAGAACAGGTTTAAGAACTTTTTTTGTAATAACAATGTTTAAATACAATAATACAATACACAACAATATATTAATAGATTAAAGTGCAAATGAATTAGGCTATAAAGAACAACAGGTAACACTAGAATAAGGTATCATTATTTAATGCATTAAAGTATTAGTTCACTTTTAAATTAAAATTTAATTTACTCACCCCCATGTCATCCAAGATGTCCATGTGCTTCTCTCTTCAGTGGCCTCCAAACAGTTGAAGGTCAAAATTACAGTTTCATTGAAGCTTCAAAGTTCAAAGCGTTCTACACGATCCCATACAAGGAATAAGGGTCTTATCTAGATAAACCATTGTTCGTTTTCTAAAAAAAAATAATGAAAAATGATATACTTTTTAACCATAAATGCTCATCTTGAACTAGCTCTCTTTTTCTTCTCTATTAGAATTCCGGCGGTGTAGACACCGCTAAGTGTATTACTGCCCTCCACAGGTCAAAGTTTGAACTAATTGTTATACAATATGCTAGTGCAAGTATATATGACAATTTAGTTCAAACTTTGACCTGAGGGCAGGTATTTAATTGGACTGCTGAATCCATGGACGTAATATAATTACACACATTTAGTTTTTACCCACCTGTTTACGTCTACTTAGGCCATAACCGATTGTGTTCACGCAAGATACTCCACGCAATGGACATTTTGACATTTGTTTGCATGTATTTGACTATTCAGGTGCAAGGAGAACTGATCGCGCGTGCGACAGAGGGAAAGAGCGCACGCGAGAGAGCGCTTCTGTTGTCTGCCATTCAGCGCGATTCCGCCTGTCCCGCCTTCACTAACTGCAAGTTAATCGATAATGAATTATGATTGGATTGTAATTTTGTGCTACGACGAGCTTGGCTACCTTTTGATTAGGCTGTAGGCTGAAATTATATTCAACCTGACAAAGTGGCTAGTGGGAGTGGCTGTCTTACCCGCCACAGCTGTAATCTACCCGCAACTGGCGGGTTGGCAGGTGTTAATGTCAAGCACTGCTTGTTTTAAGTTTTTCAGGTGGGTAGTATTAAGGTAAGAAATAATACAGAAAGGAAAATAATCAAATGTAAAATAACACTGGATAGTTTTCATTATAAAAATGAAATACAGATTGATGCTTATAGCCTAATTTCAGTTACAAAAGTTTTTCAGTCAAGAGCAGCAAGTGATTTTCTCTTGTCTTTTGTTCTATGATTAACATGACAGACAGCAACAGGTTTATTAGGTTGCTGGGGGATGATCCAATATACTGTTACACAACATGCGTTTTCTGCATTTTGACATCATTTTGTATGTATTTGATTATTTAATTGCAATAGGCCACGAAAAAGAAGTCAATTTGGTTCTCGCGAGCTGTTGTTTGGTTCTCGCGAGTGGCTTTATGAGAGCACCTCTTATATAGATCAGTGGTGCGAGCACAAAACCTGCGCAAATTTCTAAAATTATGCGCAATACAAGCACTATTCAACCGGAGAGAATGAAACAAGTGATGGTGTGTGTCCACTGGCGCAAAGCGAGCGGAGCGGAGAGAGTGTTTTTAGTTCATTTCCTATGGAAGTTAAGCCTGAAGCTCACGCACCAGAGGAGGTCGGTACGTGTCAGTTCGCCGTCAAAGAGAAGAGAGCGAGAACACGCAGCTGGTATCGGTGTATCGATACTGCAGAAAAGGCGTATTGGAACCGTTTCAGATATTTCAGTATTGATACATATCGAAATATCAATATTTCAGAGAAAATAAAGCATGAGATGTACTCAAACACAGATGAATACCTCTGAACATGTTGAACAGATTAATTCTAAACAATTGCTTGCATTATTTTTGGTAACACTATATTTGGTAACACTATATTTTAAGGCAACATAGTTACACGCTACTAATAACAGTAAATGTATAATACAGGTAACTAACCTTAAACCAAACCCTAACTGTAACTCTATAGTAAGTTAATTTAATTAATATTACTCAGTACTTATTTGAGTAAGTACAATGTAACTACATCACCTTAAAATAAAGTGTAACCTTTTATTTTTTTATTACTTGCAATTTTTCTAGTCTCTTTTTTATCTGTTTTGTCCTATTACTTAATAATCGGTGTCATTTTACTTTGTGCTCAGAGTGCTTTAAGATATTGTAGATGATCCAAGACAAGAGACCTTTTTACCTTTCAGTTTTACAGGGTCTGTTAGGTGAACAGAAATCAAGTTTATTGTAAAATCAAAGTATTGTCATCAAGACCTGAATATGACAGTGTGGCCTTGAACACCACACCACCAGTCATTCTACTCTGAGATTGATCAGAATCCACCTGAGATTGGTTTCGGTGTAATTATCAATGCAAGTAAATGCCACCTCACCTGATGATAAAAACGGATACAGATATGCCGCCGGCTTTCGCCTTATGATTCGCTTTAAGTCCCTGATCCACTCCAGCCTGTCCTGTGGGCATGTTCAAACAGGCGTTCTCAAATCTCTATCCCTGTGGGGTCGGTTCTCTCTCTCCTTGCCCCTCTGCCCCCTAGCCAGCAGCCCCGTAGCACCAGGGAAAGTATCGCTTTAGCTTAACTGATGAAAGCAGTGCCCCCATCTCATAGCATTAACTTGTTTATCTTTAGCAGAAGCCAAAAAAAAAAAAAACTTTCAAGCTCCATTGCTCATTCTGTGCAAGAGAGATAGACGAAGAGACATGCGAAAACAAAAGGCAGCCACTGAAATTTGCATGGTGCTCAATTATACATTAGCGAACATCACTTGGCAATCTGTTCATATCAATTTAATTGGATTTTAATACTGCCTCTGATCTTGTTTTCTAATTAACAGCAGCGGCTGGCAATAAAGCAGAACCATGCACCCAGCAACACCTTTGATCCTGGCCATATGGAGTTCCTTAGAGCTCATTGGAGAAAAAAAAAAAAATCAGTCACCTAAATATGAGCCCATGACAAGCCCAGTGGAAAGCGGGTGGGGGCGGATCAGGGCAAGAGCGGGTGCCCGGGAGTGAGGCGGCGTGTCAGGCTGAAGGCGAGATAAGTGTGACCCCCAGATGGCCGGATATCACTCCTGCTAACGCTTTCATTGATTAATTTCTCTCCTGATTGGTTGTGATTACTGATAAATAAAACATGATCTCTGAATCTGATGCAAATCAGCTCCTGAGCTTTAGGGAAATGTTGATTGCTTTTTCAAATCTGTTTATTTCCACCCTTGTTGCCCTTAACTTTGTATTTGACGTGGGACTTTGAGAGTGTGTTTTCATCTCTCGCTTTCATGCTGGAAGAGCGGGGATTTAAACCCTCAAAGACGGTGCGGATAGCGACGGAAAAGTTCAGTGTTTTGACCATCGGTTCTGGGGGAAATCAAACATTTTGGCCACTGGAGGAATGTCTGCCGCATTGTAAACACGGCTGGCTAATGCTTGATGTTTGATAATGCGCAACAACATTTGCAAGAGTTTTCCGATCATTTCTGTTGTAACGTAATTAATGGTATGAAAAGATTTTTGTTTTTTTTGTATGTTTATGTCATTATTTATTTTGTTACTTATTTATGTTCGTCATCTAGTCGTGATGATGCTCGACGGCCCTGAAAACTCTTAAATAATGCATAAACGATATAAATTAAAAACAGTTTAAGTGTCTAAAACCCATTTCCTGCTAAACTATAATTTTCACTGCCAGATAGTCTTATTCTGTCTTCATTATAAGCCACACAACAAATCTGACGATCCCACAGTCTAATGATACAATGCTTCATATTAACATGCTATCAGAATTCATTTACCGCACTCCATCCAAAACATTTTGACAGACCTCATCTAGATATTCTGTCATATTCCAAGCAGCGCCACCTAACGATCCTCAAGCGCTGCCAATATTCCCTGATGAAGAGAGACAGGGGGAAATGGTTAGGCCCCACCTCACCATTTAGATTCCTAATTGTTATTAATGCTCCTGATCAAAACACACTGATCCAGCAGTGTGTGTGTGTGTGTGATGGAAAAAAAGAATGCCAATGCTGCAGTCTTGGTTTTTTCTTTTCCCCTCCACCCTCCTCTCTGAAGCAAACAATTGAGGGGGAAAATGACAGAAGAAGAAGAAGAAGGAGGTGGAGAGAGAAATCTGCTGTGCGTCAGACAGTCCATGGAGGAATTAGAGAGCATGGCTGATTCACCGTCCCCTAGAAGCGGGGGTGTTAATTTGGAAATCTAGGACTGGTATGTGGAGAATGCTAATTTGTAATTAGGAAGATTAACTAAATCTGGGGAATAGAGAAGATTATTGACTTATATAATAAAATCAACAATGCTGCCCTGGTTAAATAATCATCGCCTAAAATCACACGTTCCAAATGCGCTGGGCAGGTTACATAGTGTGCCAGCATGGGAGCTTTGATCCGTACTATCCCAAAATAACAGCGTGAGATAACCGGGGATAATATCTCCATCAGACCAGACCCACTAATATCGCTAAGTAGATAGCTTTTGATTGGAATGTTATTGTAATTATGGGCGCCAAAATCCGCTCCTTAGTGTACGACGTGAGATTTTGATCATTACATTGAGAAGTTGGGTGTCCAACTGTTCAGGATGGCAAATTAACACATTTGTGTGTGTAAAGTAGCAATCCTGAAAATGATCATAAAGTGAATGTATGAAAATTTTGTAAATTGCATCAACACAGAGAGGATATTAAAATAATGTTTCTTAGTGTAAATTTACTTACTGAAGAATAATTGTCTGCTTTCCTTCTGTTTTTATTAACCACCTTCTGGTAAGTTTTGACCTATTTTCGGAATGGAATATGATATATTCGCCACATTTAGTATCGGAACAAGGCTTTGGGACATTTAACTTTTCCGAATGTTATGCTGCTTTAAAGGGATTGTTCGCCCAAAAATGAAAATTCTGTCATCATTTACTCATCATCAAGTTGTTCCAAAGTATGAGTTTCTTTTTTTTCTATTGAACACAAAAGAAGATATTTTGAAGAAATGGGTAATCAAACAGTTGCAGTTATGGATATTCCTTCGACTCCTGAATCCTTGCCGAGTCCAACGATACCAAACATGCTAGGTTTTGACAAGGGGCGCTGTTACCCGGGGTGCAGAGTATGCCAGGCATATGGGCCCAGGACATTAGGGGGCCCCAAATCACGACTTTGGATTTTTTTGTGTGTGTGATTTTTATTTATTTATTTTTTTAATACATGAACACATTAAATAATAATATTGTAGTAAAATACTATTTAAATCTGTGAATTATATAAAGTAACAAGTGAATGTGAGCACGCTCTCTCGTCACTTCAAAATACAGCACATGACGTGTTAACTGCACAAAAAAGAACAGGATGCGCCTGTCAGGATCAGCGAAAAGCGAAAACGTCAAAAAAAGCAGGGATGAAGGTGTTAAAGGAAGTTTTCCATATGAATTGGGCCCTTACAAATAAGAAAAAAAACAAAATACTGGAGATGATTGTTGGTCGCGGATGTGTCAAAAGACCTAATTCAGTCTTCTGTGTGGGTGCAAAACTGCAATTGAAAAACCTATTCTTCAGAAAAAACCTTGAATCATTATTCCTGAATTTGTTGTGTTGGCTGGGGATATCTCTGTATTCTATGGGCTCTATATATTCTAGCCATCAGTGTGAGTTTGGTGCTTTGGAGCTTGAGGTGACCGTTATTTATTTAAAACACTACTTTAAAACATTTTATTTCCTTGGCGACGCATCATGCAGCCACACAGACATCTATCGCGTTTATTTTATTTTTACTTTTTATTCAAAATATTCACAAACTTAATTACGAATTAAATTATATATTCCGATTGTCAAATATAGAAGTGAATGTTTTTTTTTTTTTTTTTTTTTTTTTTTAAAAACCAAATATAAACACATGTGTCTGTCTGTCTGTCTGTCTCATAACGCGCCATGAGTTTGCACCGCAATTCAGAGGATCTGTCAGATTTACATCATGTAAATTCATAATTTTCCCCCGAAATACATAAAATTAAGTGACCGATGAACTGGGAGAAGAATAGAGTAAACTTTGTTTCATACACAATGTGTATCTGATATCAATAAAACACTTTGTCAAATTATAATTAAAAGGATGGCTATTGCAGCTTCCAGAGGCATCCGTGTATGTAATTTAAATAAATAAGTCTTCAGTACTTCATTTTAATGTCTATGTCTGAAACCTCAAATAAACATTTGTGTTTGAAAACACTGAATAGTTGATAAATGAAAAGCACTAAGTGCGTCCTTCCCTTGGCTCAACGCTACCCAAGGCACGAAAGCACGTTTGAATTATCAGTGACGCACTGAATGTTATAATCGCACTGGTGTGATCGTATGCGTCAAAGGGTTAAAATCAATCGTGTTTCAGGGGTGGAGGGATGATGTTACTTGAAATAATATAAATGTTAACTAATAAATTATTTCATTTTTTTTATTAAAAGTCAAAAGAAAAAAAAAAATTTTTTTGCATACCCGCCTTAAAGCTCTTCATGGCGCCCCTAGTTTTGACTTATGGTTTGTGCGAAGTGGTGATTTAATGCTTAAACTTTTGTGAATTGTGGCAAAAAAATCAAAAAGTCATCCATGGGTAATTTTTTAATGTTCTTATACATATAAATGTTTATAACTCCAAAACAAAATGAAATATTTTCACCAAATGTGACGCCATTCACATAACTAAAAGAAGAATAATACATAAGTTACATGGGATATTATGAAATACCAAAAGTGTTTGAAAGGAAACATTTTGACAACTTTTGCCAAAGCTGTCTCAACATTCTTAAACATATTATTTTTATACAAATTATGTGTAACTCCAAAAATATGCAATTAATTTTATTTTTATTTATTAAATCATATTGTATGTTATTGTAATACACTGTTTGACTTATATGTAATACCTGTATTTGAAGAACCTTTTACCTTTGACCTTTCTGAATGGTATGCAGCATGCTGATTTAATATTTCAAATATTTTGAATACTTTAAATTATTAATTAAAACTAAACTAAAAAAAAAAAGTAATCTAACATGCAGATTTTTTTTTTTTTTTTTTTTTTTAATACACTACAATCAAGATTTTCTTTAGGTGAGTCAAATTTGACACAATTTTTACAGGTGCATGCATTTTAGAAAGGTTAAAAAAGGTTAAGGACAATAGAAAGGTTAAAAACATTAAAAGTCAAAACATTAAACTCTGTTTACAATCCATGCAAAAGAATCCTTTGGTTAAGTTTTGACAAGGGAAAGTTTCATTTGATGAAAGTTTGTTTACACAATCTCAGTTGCTTCCCTCCAGTGTTCTGTTTTCATCATTTTGCAGTTAAAAATGTTACAGACATTGTTTAAAATCAAAATTCCTCCTCAAATAACCTTTATGCAAAGGCATCTGGCAAATACTGCCTTAGGATAACATGATACATACACTGAGATCACGATCAGCACAAACAACTGTGCTGCATCTGGCAGCTCATTTTTAAGTCAATGCATAAATCTGCATTCAAATCTCAAATTCCTCCTCAAATTATTGGACACACAGGTATTGGCGACATTAGAAGCGAAAAATTGAGTAGTTTACATGAGAAGAAGAACAAAAAACTGCCCTTTCTTTCAAAGCAAACACTTGGCAAGTGGTAAGATGATCTATTAATATGAGATGTCACAATATGTGCATAGTAAGAAATACATTACCAGCAATGTATGTGTGTTTAGGATGGATGATATAATGTTAAACTTCAAATTTAGAAAGCGATGATGTGTTTGTCATGAACTTTTGCCATTATTAATCTGTGATTTATTCATAATGAAACTTCACAACAATCTGACAATAACCATATGCATACATCTGAATTGTCTTGCAACTTGTCATACACTAAAAACATGACAATTAGAGCCTGAATACAAGAAATGAAAGCCAGTTCAATTACAGTGTCTGCTGTATCTGTTTAGCATGTTATTAAAAGCTTCTGTTTTTTGTTACCTATTTCACAGAACTTTGGTGGAATATCATATGGAAATGTATTTAAAAATCTCATTTGTATTCAGTGGCATCATAAACTTGAATAGTTTATTCTTGGTACTAAATAAATAAAATTCCAGAAATGCAAGGTTTTGTGCAATAAATTAATTTGTTTATATCAAAAATTTGTTTATATCTTTGAAAAGGATTGCTAAACGGTGGCTATATTAGCCACATACATGCATATCAATGCTCAGGTTATTGACAAATAAGTGCTACTTGCTAAGACAACTCTTTCTCATTGTTTGTGCTACTGGCATGGAAAATTTTGTACTTGTACTTTTCTAAGTGATTGGACTAGTGACTTTTAATTTGCAGACCATGAAATGAGTAAAAAAAAAAAAAAAAAAGAAAGAAATCCCATAGGGTTCCATTTAAAGGAGAGACCTGAACCATATCATGGGACTTTAGTATCTGCTGAACAGCGAAACACTGAACGCCTGTAACGCATCAAAACCAAGCGGCACCCTCCCCCAGTTTCTCGTGAAGCCAATACGGAAGTAACTTAAACTGCGATTCATCGACTGGCCGCTAGGGACAGGCTGCAAAAGGGAGCAGAATCTCATTGACCATCATGTTAAAACAGGCAAGTTTACAGCAGAAAAAAACATGTTTACACTCTGGTTCAAATTGTGTTTTGGTCTATACTGCTAATTTTGCCTTTCATGACAACTCTGAGGGGGGTGAATTTTTTTATAACTCATCCGTTTAAATTATACTAAGCCTTAAAGTTCTGCATAATTAAGGGCGTGGCCACTTGAGTGACAGGTGGATTGGCGCTGCTGTCTGTGAGCCGTCATGTTACCTCAGCTAATTCCAGCCGCTGAATTTGGCATCTCAGACGTATTTGTGCCTTTTTTCTGGATTATTTTATACAATATATGGCTTGCTGCATACTTGAGACAGATGTCAGTCTTTGTACATGTGCTCGCATGCGGAACACACGCTGTTGGATCGTCGTGGCATTGGCTAAAAGTTTTGTTCCAGAGACAATGACAATACCAGGAGGATATACAACTCCAACAGCACTGCTTGGGTATTATAACTAAAACTGCTGCACTATTTTGAAAAATTATACTTTGGACACATGCTCATTAGTTTGAGAGAACATTTGAGAGTTATACAGATATCTGGTAAGTTACTGTACGTATAGAGTTTTACATTATAAACGATGCTCAGATTGCATCCCTTCTTGAAGAACGATGATGGAGGGCAAACCATTCCTTAGATATGTAATGCAAATGATGGATAATATATAAAGATTTCATGGATTTAACGCTTTCATGAACAAAAAGTAGTTTTTTTTTGTTTTGAAATGGACATTTTACCCAAGTGCAACGGATTGGTTCATCTCGTGATCTCTTTTTCATTAAAGGTATGAAGTCCCAGTTGATTTTTTGTGTTATTTGCACACCCCACACAAATTAATTAGCCTACTGTTGTTAGAGCATCTAATGTTATAACGTTATCTTAAAAATCACCGTAGATTGACAGTAAAACTTTAGTACTTTCTAATGGTATTGTTATCTTTATTAATATTTTAGATAGTATCTAAGATTTCAGCAACAATTCGCATGGGCTCCAACTACATCCCGCCTCTTTGCCCATTTTCAGTTATCCGTGAGTGACGTGCGGTCACGTGCAGCTAAGATGGCCGCGGCCTCATTTACGCATCAAAACTGCTGTTCAGAACTCTATGGGTGACGTCACGGACACTACGTCCATATTTTTTTTACAATCTATGATCAAAACAAATCATGAGCAAATGTGTATATAAAATAACAAATAACTTACACAAAGTTTAAATACATTTTTTTTAAAATTATACATCACTTAGACTGTAGTCTTGAGGGTGGACTCTAATGACACTCAAACCACATTAGCAAATGCACAGAAACACCCTGCCATCATCATTTTAACTGTGCAAGATGCAACTGACTGGGCTTGCTGCGATAGTTGGTGTTACACGATGTTCATCCGCACACAGATTACATCACTTGCCCACCGTGGCACTGCCTCCCACCATCTTCTTTAAAAAAAATGTTAACAGTAATAAAAATCATGTAGTTCAGTTAGAGAACAGACACTACAATTTAAAAACTGAACACGTCTGCTCAATTCAGCGTGAGTCGCAGCACAGATCAACAGCAGGAGTCAGATTTCATTTATCACGTGACAAGTGTGTGGCAAGCTGACTGACTATGCCGGAGAAGATTGCTGGAAGAATTGGTTTCAAAGCGAAATGTAAAAGCACCTATTTGGCAATATTTGTTGATTTTTAGTTTTTTATTTCAACTTTGTGTAAGTTATTTGTTATTTTATATTTGGCCTATAGCATGGTGTATGCTGTGCTTATTCATTTTGCGAGGTGGAAAAGAGGGAAACATTCATATCAGTGTTGTCACACGTCGATTAACCGGTGGGAAAATTTCCTCACTGTCACATTCCTACTACTGACTCACCTGTTTTTATCTTCCCTACATGTTTATATACACATTTGTACATGCAATCTGTGTTTTGATGTGTTACAGGCGTTCAGTGATTCGGTGTTCAGCAGGTTTGATTGACTAGCCGTTGGATCTGAGGGTCAGCGTTGATTGGTGTCGAGATTTGAACTTACAACCCGTGAACACATGACAGGTCACACGCCGACCAGACGGCGACAGCTCTAGGAGCAGGTTCGGGGGTCCTTCGCCCTCGCCCCGTTCCCGCTCACCCCCAGCTCGGCGCAGTACGCCGTCTGACAGCTCAGTCAGCTGACGCCCGATGCGTTTCTCATTAAGCTCTCATCCCCTAATCCTCCAGGCCCGTTTGAAAAGCCATCCACACCTCTTCCGTCCAAGACACAGCAAGCCTGTTTGTTAGAAGATGCAGCTGCCTCCCTTTCTCCTTTGCTCGCTCTTTTTCTCTTTCTCTCGCTTTTCATAAATGAATATGCCACTCTTGACACTAAAGACTTAACATCAAATGAGCTTGGGAATCTACTTCCACAGTTTAACTGCCCATTCCAGAAGCTTTGTTTTCAAAGGCAAGGAAGTGGAATTCACAGGCATAAAGTTCTCTTTGTTCTTCTGCCCTCTGGCCCTCCGAGCCTGTGCGGACGCTACCACAGGGAGAAGCCCAGATCAAAAAATCACCCTGCAAAAGAGCTATTACCTGGCCCCCGATGATGCCCCCTGGCATTCACAATTAAATCAGTCGGGCTGGAAATTTCCTTGTAACGTCAATCAAAATTATTTTCTCTGGCATGGTCGCTTTCTTAAAGGCACACTGCTGTTAGTCTAAGGGGGGCTGTCCACTTAATTCAAAGCTCTTTATTTGAATCAGGCTAAAGAGGAAGAGTTGGCAGAGAGGGTCGTATCCTCCAGCATGCAGTTGTCACCAAAAATAATGTGGCTCGGAATAAAAAAAAACACAAAAGCACTATTTAAATAATACGCTGGACATATTCTAGTCTGCAAAACATTTGAGGATTGGTCTAATACCAGGAAAGACAGCTCGCTGCCCTTGATGGCCTGCTCTGTTCTTGGAACGCCACTTAATAAGATGGTTGAATGTAGGATATATTGACCAGGAGGGTGAGTGGTTGCATCAAAAGACTTTCTGCGTACACAACTAATGAGATACTCGGGTCTTGATCATTTAGCTAAGAATAAAAAAAGAAACATGAATGACAGATTGAATGAACGAAAGAATGGCAGATGAGTGATATAAAATCACTTTTTGTCTTCGCTCACTGTTTTAACGATCCACGTTGACCATCGAAAGGAAAGTGCGATATTAAGCAGAAAAATTCAGTGTGACAACCTGCTTTAAAGCTTAAAAAACCTCAACAATCCCCTTTGTGTACTTACTGGAGGGCCACCGCTATTGTTCTGTTATCTTTGCTTCTGGAGGTATAAATCATGGCTTGTCATTCTCCGGTTTTCATTTTCTACTTCAGCTGAATCTTAGGAACGAGAAACACAGTTTTCCTAATGCTTTGTGTTTTAGAAGGCTCTGCATTGTTACCTGATGTAGACAAAGGTGGTTTGTCATGTTTTCAGATAGTTACATTTTTTTTTCTTTGTGTACAGGTACCATTAAAAGTGTGCTTGTGACTGATTGTGCATGTGCATTCGAGTGTTAGTGCGACAGTGTGTGGGTATGTGCATGCTTGTGTATGCAAATGTGAACGAATGTGAGTGAAAGAGGTGTGTGAGAATGTGTGTGTTTGTGTTTGTGTGTAACTGAACTTATCTTAAAATCTTTTTTTTTTTTTTTTTTTTTGTCTTGTTATCCAGGAAAAAAAATATGCATATCTTTAAAATAATTTTACTTGGAGCAAATATGTGTAAGATGATACCACCCCTCCCCCCATGTATTTAGGCATAGAAATGAGAAAATGTGCATGTGTATAATTATTATGCAAGTTGATATTCTGATAAAAAAAAAAAAAAAAAAAATTCCAAGCACATTTTACCAATTCCAAACCACATCAATCTTAATAACTACTATTATTTTTGTATTTAATCCTTTATAAGTGATGTATAATTGAAGACTTCAGATGCAAAAGCCTCTAAGTGCCATCTGAAATTTTCTTCTAAAATTAGCATTTTTATCAAGCTTATATGTTTATGTTTAGTTATTTCACTTTAATGACAATGAAAAGGACCTATTAATTGCCATTAAAGTGAAATTACTAAACCTAAACATATGAGCTTGATAAAAATGCTCATTTTAGAAGAAAATTTCAGATGGCACTTTTGCATCTGAAGTCTTCAATTGTTCATGAAGGCTGGAAGTGAAAAACGCCTTATATTCAGGTGTGCATAATTAAGCAGGTTTTCTTTTACAGATAAATTGAGCCAAAAATAGATTTATCTCAGACTGAAAAGTCAAAATATATTAAATGCCCATGAGAAGGATGCTATACTAATGCAGTAATGGAATTGCAAAAGTTAAGGCATGACCATTGGACAGTGAAATTCTCATTGGGTCAGACAAAAAACAGGTAGAGAAGAAAAGATACATGTTAACTGCATAAGGGTTAAGGTGAAGAATTAAGTATGAAACCATCAGGAACCCTTTAGTCTCCAGCGCCACCATTTTCTTGGAGTCTCCAGAAGTTCAAGGTGACATGATCTCAGAGACTTAGGGTGCTTTCACATCAGTACTTTTGGTGCGCACCCGGGCTCGTTTGACGTCAGAGTTCGGTACGTTTGGATGATGTGAACACGGTCGTCTGAACTCGGGTGCGCACCCGCAAACCGTACCAGAGTCCACTTAAAAAGGGTGGTCTGGGGTGCGGTTCCAAGTGAACTCCGGTACGGTTCGCTTCTGATATGAATGCAAACGTACCAAATTGCGGAAGTGAACCGCTATTAATGCAGTATAATTTGATAAAAATGTGTGTTTGTGTGTGTGTTTCACTCACTTTCCCGATGAGCGTGACTGACGTGCTGCAAACAGAGAGCTGTAGCGTAGCTTTTCTCATTTCTGCTCACCTTCAGCATTCTACATTCACGGCAGATAGACACAAGAGCCGTTATGAACAAAACCAGCTGTTCATAAACAAAAATATAAAAGTGAGGAGGGCAACGTTATGCATTTTGCCGCCTTCTCCTGTGCCATCGTTACTAAGCAATGTAGTAAACAGTTGCTGGAAAGCGTGAAAGCACCCTTAGTTTAGGTAAAGAATCCTGAAAAAATGACCTTGACTAAATAAGAATCACATACTAAAGTGTTAGATAGGTTGAGAGCGGCTCTTGAAGGACCAGCACCACATCGTTACTTCCAGCTCCTAGAAGATAAATTCTTCAAACAGTGGTACAAGAGGATGTGGTTCTGGTCCTTTTAAGAGTCACTCTCAGCTCTCTATAAAGCCTATAAAATGTATTTTACTACACTTCAGTTTGTGATTCTTACTAAGTGGTGGGGGTCATTTTTAGGATTCTTTACCTAACCTAAGTCTCTGAGATCCTGACACCTTTCACTTCTGAAGACTCTAGGTAGGTTGCAGTTCTGGAAAATGGTGGGGCTGGAGACTAAAGGGTTCCTGAAGGTTTCACACTTAATTTTTCAACTTAATTCTTAATTCTTTTGCAGTTAACATGCCTTTTCTTTTCCACCTGTTTTTATATGACCCTGCTGACCCTATGAGCATTTTGCTGTCCAATGGTCAAGCCTTAACTTTGCAATTTCTAGTATTGCATTAGTACTTCAGTCTGAGTTAAATCTCTTTTTTGGCTCATTTTATCTGTAAAAGAAAACCTGCTTAATAATTATGCACACCTGAATATAAGGCGTTTTTCACTTCCAGCCTTCATGAACAATTATATCACTTATAAATTATTAAATACAAAATTAATAGTAAAGATTGATGTGGTTTGGAATTGGTAAAATGTGCTTGGAAAAAAAAATCAACTTGCACGCACTGTATACAGTATATATAATAGCATAATATTTTTCAAAAATGCATGAAACTGACATAAATACAAGGACATTGGATTTCTAGGATTGCTAGTGACAACAATGAGGCATTTGTGACCTGATTTGGACATTGTCTTTGTGAAAGGAACTGGTTTCCATAATTTAGCATAGCAGAATTTCAGCTTAAACACCAAATGTAACTTAGGCTTTTGCACTTGTATTCCTGCTCTTTCCAGTGGATGAAGTGGTTTTATCATAAAGTAATTTCCATGGGTCCATCAGTTTGTTTGGTGTATTCAAAAGTAAAGTTAACAAAATGCTTCCAATGAAAAATGAAAAACATGCTCAAAATTACTTGGTAGGTTTTTTTATTTTTCATTTTTTTTATTTTATTTAAGTAACAAGACTGAGGACAAGACATTAAATGCTGTCATATTCATTCAATGACAAAGAAAGTTGTTTAGTGACCTTCTTTTGCAAAAGAATAATCTGTGAAGTTTTAGTGGAAAAGTGCACCAAATTTGCACCAAGCAGAATGATCAAAAAACATCAAAAAAAGCGTTACTTCATTGCCAGGCGTCCCTCACTTCAGCAGGAGACTTCTCGAATTGGCAGTGTGATTGTTAGGGAAGAGGGGAGCATCGCTTTGTGGGAGCCCTTCGGTCAGAATTTGAGGCGAGAGCATCCGAAAGGCAGATCGTGACCCTCCCTTGTTGATTAGTACGCAGATCTCGGAGGACTATGGGAATGTTGGTCCCCAGTCTGGCGAACAATTTCTATATAAATGCAATCCAACAATACTTAACTGATGAGAGAGTGTTAATTAGAAGTCACTTCATTGTGCATTGTTCTGTGTTTCTGATCCAAGTACCAAAGGATCCAAGACAAAATCCTGGCATGAGTGTGGTCTGGGAGAGGTCAAAAACTCTTTTTCATGGATTCTCATGAAATCCATGAATAAAAGTTCATGCCAAGTGCATTTACTTGTACATCTAAATTCTCTGAACATTGTTTATTCAAATGGTCAACATATCAGTTTATTCAAAATATCAGTATTGTGAAAGTGTATGTATGTGTGTGTGTGTGTATAATATAAATTTATAATATTATTGCTGCTAGTTCATTTTACTTGATTAAAATCAACTGCAACACAGTTATTTAATATATACACTTGCATTTAAATCCACTCAGATTGGTCAAATAGTTGCCTTAAACCATCAACTACATAAATAGTTTGTTGCATTGCCTTATTTTAGTATTATTTATACACGAATTTAGTATTTGTTTGTTTGTTTGTTTAATTTTTATTATATAATATAATTATTACATTAATAATTTACAGTTTTTTATATTTAGCTTTATATATAATTTTTATTTTTAGTATTTTTTTATTACATTTATTTTATTTAAGCTTCATTTCAGTGAATGAAAATAATTTTTAATAGTTTAAGTGTTTGTTAACTATAACAACACAGTTTCCAGTATTCTTTGCAAGGGACTGGATTAGTGTAACTATCAGGGTTTAGTAAAATACAGAGAGTTTCATATGAAATGATATATATATATATATATTTTTTTTTTTTTTACTGATGTAAATGGTAAATGAAATTCTGTCTGTGCATATACATTTTTATTTTGTCCATAAATAATGTACATATATTTTGCTTCTCCCTACAGGACGGAAATCAAAAGCATTTAAGGCTCCACGTTGCGCGAATCACACATCCAACTGTAGGCCATTTTCTTAGTTCTGCGGGCGTCACATTACCAGTAATAACATTTCTGGTGTAATCATGCATATATAGTTTTTCTTCCCTCAGATGGGATGGAGTTGTTGGAGCTAATATATTCAGAGTCAGACCAACTGCCGTTCGCAAAGGGGAAAAAAAAGAGACTTGGTTGAGTAACCGTAATAATTGGAAAATTATTTTGATAGCCTGAAACAATCTAATATATTACTGAATTTTATTAAAATAATATCAAATCAAATTAACTGCTATTCCATAATGAATTAGGTAACAAGGTAGGCAGATATTAATCGTCCTTCCCTCCCCGGGGCCAAGAGAGGAACGAGAAAGAGGGGGTGGGGTTACCAAGCCAGCTTTTGCGGCTTGTTAGAAGTCGAAAGAAAGCAGTTGGGAAACTCCTTCAGGAGATACACATTTGAAATACATGCTTTCTTCATCTGTTATTGTGAACTTGTTTTTTCTTGAGGGTATGTTGTGAAGCTCAATGGCCAGATTTAGTCCCACCCACATTCACCCAATCTCATAAATGACTGGCTGATGAAGTAATCCCTATTCATAAAGCAAAACTTTGTAATAAACTTGGTGTGCCACAGCATCATCCCATGATGCTGTTCACTTTAGCCTGTTTAGCATTGCTGCATAGGGGGCTTCAGACTATACATCTGGACTGTTGATTTTAATCAACACCAGGTCTCTGCTTTGAAATTGTAATCAGATGCTTTACTTGGCTATGCCAGACACTTTTAATGTATCAGCCCCATGCCAGGTCCGTTAGTAACCTTGCAAGGCTCCTGTAATTTCAGCATGCCAATCAATTATAGCACATGTATGGTGCTCTTCCAGCAGAAAAACAAGCTGCTGCACATAGCATTGCAAACTATGGCACTATAATCTGGTTTTGCAGAACCTCTTATGGGGTTTAACAGACCTGATTGAATGGGTTGGGGGACTCCAGAGCTCCTGCGTTAGAAGGCAGCGAGGAACTACGGCCATGAAGTCAAGCTATTTTAATGGAAGTGAATAATAAGACAGCTGAGCCAATAAGTGACATTTGCTTCTAATCCCTCATACTCAGTAGTCATGAGTAGGCATGTGTTCTAAAACCCAGCAGTGTTGACGTAATGCAAGTTATGTTATCGGATTACTTTATTTTCAAGTAACCAATAAATACATTTACAACAAAATATCTGTTACTTTTTCAAACAAGTACTCAAAGTACAAGTTACTTTTTCCCCATTTATTGACTGACAGCTCTCCTGTCCCCATGTTAAGAGAAATCGTGAATAAGTACAGAAGCGTTGTGCGCAATGTGTGGACATGATGGCTGTGTTCTAGACTAACCCTAACTTATAACTTATCCCTATGCCCTAATCCCTTCAAAGGGTTTACCCTCCAGAGTGATAGCTTCGAAGGGATGAAGGGTGTAGGGGTCAAAAAAAAACTTTTTTTGGAACACACTTCTTCGCTATCTTAACGAGACAATCAAGGAGGTGCCTTCGTCCAGTAGCCCCTCACTGCAGAACACTCAAGATCAAGGGGGTGGAGTCGGGTAGGTCAAGGGATATGTAAAGTGGGAGGAGTTGGATCTAGATCCAACCCTACCCCCTGGATCTTGTGTTCTCCAGTGAGGACCATCTCCAGTAGTCTTTTTTTTTTTTCCTTTTTTTTCCCCTGGTTTACTCTTTGTGTACTCTAATACGCATTAATTTACTGTAGTAACATTATAAGCTACTATCGTATATAATGTATATTATAATGTAATGTATATGTATTTGAATGGACTGATAAAGGGAGCTGTAAAGTATTTTTGTTGAAGTACAATGTCATTTTGACCATAATCATGTACCAAATTTAACTCGTATATATATTACAGTAGTATAGAAAAATACTATACATACATTTATAGGTAAAATCAAACTTTTTTTTTTTAATTTCCAAAATTATGTAATTGTACAAATTTCACATATATTCAACAGATATGTTTCAGAAATAATGCTTTGAGAAGTTTCATAGCATCATAAAACAATAACACTTTTAATCTTAGGTATTACGATATATTACGAACAATAACATTTATATCAATGATATTAGAGAAAAATATTTTCACACATTAAAGAGGAAAAAGAAAAACAGAAAAGGGTTTACATGTTTAGTTAAATTAAAGAAGAGGAATTTAATTCTTTGTAAATGTCCATAGTTCTGATTGCTTTGTGGTTTGAGAGTCCTTGTAAGGTTTCAAAATAATACTTCATGTCAGCCTTGAAATGGGTGATATTGGGTATCCTTTCAGACCATTGACATTTGTGTATATGAAATTTACCAAGTAATAATATAAGATTTAACATAAACACATGACTCTTCTCTATACCTTTTTTTGTCATAATAAAAAATAACATCTCTTTTCTCTATATTAATTTTGATTCCACTTAACATATTAAGTAAATATGCCACATCGATCCAAAAGAATTTAACATTATATACATTCAAAGAAAAGATGTAAAAAAGTTTAAGTATCCATTTTACAGAATACACAAGATTCAGAAAGATCATTTTTATATCTTTTTAGGAAATGGTTTGTTGGATAAATTTTATGTATTATTTTTAAGTAACTTTATTATTGATGCAGTATTTATTGTTATAAGTCCAAATCAATCTCCAATTAATATTCTCATAATGGTCCTTCCAAAAGTATTTTATGTCGAAATGTTGCAGGACAATGAATCAAACGTCTGAAATGTATTATTACATTTACTATTTTTAATATCAATACTCAGTTGAATCAATTGTTTTTTTAACATTAATTAACCAACATCAACTAACAATAAGCAATATATGTGCTACAGTATTTATTAATCTTTATGTTAGTTAATAGTCATTCATTATTAGTTCATGATCGTTCACAGTGCATTAACTAATGTTAACAAATGAAACCTTATTGTTTGTGCTTAATAAGATTAAGAGAAAACTGTTATTCATTTTTATGGTAACACTTTACAAAAAGTGCAACCATAATCGCACTTTCTCAATATTCAAAGTGCAAATAAGACCACATTTTCCTTTGATACAGAGCTAATAGATGGTTACAACTACACAGCCCAGCCTAAGATAACTTTCATGTTGAGAGATATTTGCATGCATCAGGGAGCCACTTTCAGAATGCTGGGTGCTCGCATTTACTTTCACTTTCACGATCGCGCGTAACTCTGTAAATATGGAGCAGCGGCGACCGTTATACAACTGAATTAAATGTTTTTTATTGAAATACAAAGCAAAACGACAGTGGAGGCATAATGTAAACGTAGCGGTGGCATATTCTTTCTTAATCTCATGACACTCTGTCATGGCAATATCACGAGACTACTTTTCGCCTCGACGAGAAATCTCATCACATTTTAGTCTTGTGAAGCCTCTCATCACACCCCTAATAAATAAATAAATAAATAAATAAATAAATAAATAAATAAATACACACACGAATTGAGCGTTTCGGCAAATCGCACAAGTTGAACAATCTGAACTTTGGCGAATATTCACGGCACGTTAACCAATCAGGAGCTTGCTCTAGTAGTGACGTGACGTACGTGATATTGCGTTTATACAACAGTTCGACGGCATGAGTGTGTAAATAAATAAGAACAACAACGGAGTGTCTTTAAAACCCTCTTTTGTGCAGCGCTACTTCCTTCCACCACGGATTCAAATCTCAATTTGACAGTTGGACCAAGCCTCCGTTACTAACTCTAAAACGTCACTTTAGAACTAGTAACGAAGGAACGTTGAGTCGCTTCATTGAAACACATTGAATTTTCAACAATATTAAAGAGAGAGAGAGAGAGAGAGAGAGAGAGTATGCCATTACCTGTGTCTGGTATATTTGCATTACATTCATTCTTCAAGTCGATGTCCATAATATTACATCCTTTATACAAGTCCATTTGAATGTCCGCTGAGGTAAGCGATCTTTGTATTTGTTCTTTTTTTTAGCTTTGAGAATTTTCCATCCATAACACCACAGCGCTAAAACAACTTCCTTTTGCAAAAGTTCCTTTCAATTTAAAAGTCTCTTGTGACTCACTTCTCCTGTAAAGTGTTGCCGCCATCTAATGGCGTATTAATGTAATGTTCACTCGATCCATATTACTTAATGGACATATTTATATAAAATAATATTTATTGAACAACATATAAGCACAATTGTACAGTTCAGTCAAACATAAAGCACTAGTTATTAAAAAAAAAATAGTACACCATTTACGCTGGTATGTGGGTTTTACAAATATTTAACGAATGAAAAGGATTTTAAAGAGCTTGTGACAAAACCTCCTAACTCTATTGGATCCTCAAACTGTTAATCAAGCCTCATTAATCCGCCTCACCTCTGAATGGAGTGCGCACGCAGTTTGGACATCTCCTCTGTGCAATGCAAAGGTAAATAAAGATCTGATGTTTGAAAAAAAAAATGTAAAGCGTTTTCTTTACTCAAAAAACCATATGTTTATAAAGTTTAATGTTTTACGTATTTGAAGCGGAGAAGAGTCTGATATGTCCCGTAACGTTTATTATTATCAAATTTAATATAGCACAATTCGACTTGCTCTAATGGATATAAAATAATAGATTAATAAGACCAAAGATTGCCCGTTCTATGTACTCAAATTGAATTATGTCTCATGTTTAACCACTATAAGAGCCAGCGGCAAACCCCCGAGGCACTGGCCGAGATGAAGCTGTTCTCGGCGGTTACAGAAGCACTGAACGGCCACTGACGCACTCGAGATCGCATCTCCGAAAACGTAAAACAAATTGTAAAATGGGCTCTGTTATTAAATATGAGTCACATATTTCAGGTCTAAACAACTACATTCTCGCCTAAAAACTATTAAAACTACAGTTCGTGGTACAAGAAGTAGTATTTGTAAAAATTACGGATTTGATCGGCCGCCATGACGGTCACTTCAAGCGGAGTGATACAAACGGTGAAAAGGCAGTAGGAGTGCTGTTATCACTGAAATATCGCATGGCTATCATCCAATCAGATTTTAGAACCAGACAGAACTGTTGTATAAATATATATATATATATATATATATAATATATATATATATATATATATATACACAGACTACAAGCTAGCTAAAGCCGGCAAATTGAGCTTATTCATCGTATTTTACAACTACTTTCCCACTGACGAGTTGATGTGTTTATTCAGAGGAAGTGTGCAGAAATGAGACTGGAACCGCCTGGCAGAAGACCCTCTAATGATGCAAAATCATGTCTGTTGTGAAGTGAATTTCACGTGCAAATGAAGCGAGTAAACTCAATGTTCAAGCGTCCAACTATGCGCGAATAGCGCGTTTTATTCACGCAAGTCGCGTCTGGTGTGAACGCCCAATGAGGGCGATATATCCCATTTGGAACGCACCGTAAATTACTCATTTACTACTTTTCCTGTGTACTATTCTTCTGCAATTCAGAATGGAATGGTAGCGCAGCTGAAAGTTTTGAGCTGCGCCCTCTACTGTACAGGTGTGAATTTGCATTTACTTCAGCCTGAGGCTTATTCATTGCACTTCTGATGTGAAAGGGCCTTTACTTTTGCCAAACATAGAACTTTTTTTGGTGTTTATAAAAACAAACAGCCCAGCCCAGATAAGAAAAAGTAATGCAAAAGTAACACAATGCATTACTTTCCATAAAAAGTAACTAAGTAGCACAATTAGTTACTTTTTTAGAGGGTAACAAAATATTGTAATGCATTACATTTAAAAGTAACTTGGTGAGCTGCCTACAGAAGTATCCTGACCCAAAGGCTAAATTCTAAAACATTGCATGTATTCTTTTCACAGAAGAAAATCACAGAATGCATTGCGGCACGTTGAGTGACAAAATAAATCCAAGATGGTGGAGGAGGTTAGGGAAAAGTTTGTAGTTATAATTCATTCAGTGGTGAAAATTATCTATGAAATAGTTCAGTGGAATTAAAAATAGATTATTTTACCTGATATTTGTGTGTGCTGTGTGTTTTTATGTTTAGTTTATCATACTGTTAGCTTAGCAACATGCTACTGTCAAACTCTTTAGAGACCAGTTGTTAGTTGCATCACTTGTACAGAATACTATTTGTTGCCTATTTAGAGTATTCCAAATCTGTCACTGAAGCTCCGTGATGGGTAGAATGCTGTCTTAGATGTAAGCAGCCTGCAGTGAGGCAGCTCATTAAGTTTTAAAACCAAACTATTGCTTGAAAATGTATGTATTTTTGGTATAAATTCACTTTAACTGTATTTCAGTAGTAGCTCTGCATTTTGACCAATTGCTGGCCCAAGATACTTGCACCTATCAAAGTGTCAAGGTTTGGTTAGTTAGTGCATGGTTTAGTTAGCCCCTGCTGGTAGATGCTGTAACTACAACATCTTATGACCCTTTTGAACAGAAGTGGTGTTTTTTTTTTAAAGAAATTCTTTTAGTAAGGATGCATCATTAAATTGCAGCCCAGGCTCATAAAAAAAAAAAAATGTACCTGTGTCAACATTTTTGCAAAACGCAAAATTTGTTGCATCGTTTTGCGACAGTTTCAAAGTGAAATGTCCAGTGAGTGGCGCTAAAAGCGTGTTTAGTTTTTTTCCAGAACAGATGAACGTGAATATGGCACTGTGTTATTATGTTGGAGTTTGTACGTATCACTGCAGTTGTGATTTGAAGTGTCAGCTAAAATTGTGAATTGAGTGGCGCTAAAAGCTTAATGCTCCATCACGTTTAATAACGTACACCTACAATAAACCCTAAACCTACCCGATAGTGTTAACAAAAGCAAATGTGACATAAAAATGCAATCATAACCATGGCATCACCCGTCTTTCACGGGATTCGTACCCAAACTCTTCGCATCGCAAGTACAATTCTGCACCAGCTAAGCTACTGAGCTAGCTTGATACGTCAGTAAAACTGAACATCTGGAGCTGGGTAAGTAATGCAAGTGTTTTGAGGTCATAACATTATTGTGCAAGGGGCCGCGTGACAAAAGGTCTTTATTAATCCATAATCTGGCCCTGTAATCATTGTAATTAATTTCTGTTAGAAACTGCAGTGATATGCACGTATTGGTACATATTTTACGTTTTACAAAAATGTTGACACGTACGTTTTTCCAATGAGCCTGTGTTGTTAAATTGATAAAAAGTAGGAATGACATTTATAATGTTACAAAATGTTTATATTTAAATAAATGCTGTTCCTTTATTTAAGCAGCACAAAAGTTTTTAACATTGATAATAATAAGAAATGTTTCTTGAGCACCAAATCAGCACGTTAGAATAATTTTCATGTGACACTGAAGACTGGAGTAAGGGCTACTGAAAATACAAATTTGCCATCACAGTAATACATTTTTCAAATATATTAAAATAGAAAACAGTTATTTTAAATTGCAATAATATTTTAGAATATTACTATTTTTGCATAAAAGCATAAAAAACCTTTTAAAAAAAACTAACTTTTGAATATTATTGAAAAAAATCACAAATATTTCATTATTTTACCGTAACTGATTCACTGACCAATTTCCAAGTCCTGTAACTCCACAAGGGATCCTTCACCGGGAAACTGTGAATGAGATGTTTGGGAAACGGCTTTCTCCAGGTATGCCTGTTCATAAAAGTGGCAAAAAGATCAAAAAGATTATTATGTTCACCAATGTTTAACAGTGAACTGAGCACTCAACAGTAAGTGTGCTTTAGATATAAGAGAGCACTACTGTAGAACAATTTCTCACCAACCTGATGAGACCAAAGTACTCCCCGACTGTGTCACTTTGACACATCGGCACATTCCACCACTGTGATTTAAAATGTTTCATGCTAAAAGCCTGGTGCGAATAAGAGACTTCTTAAAACTGCATGCGTGTTTCATGATTGATATATCTCCAATGTGGACAAATGTATCTACATGCATGTGAAGACGCGAATCGGAAATGAAAATACTGTCTCGTTTTGGCACAGGAATTAGCACCCTTGACACCTATGCAGCTCTTCCTACCTGACTTGAAAATGAAAGGGAAAACATTTTTTATTTTTAATTACTAATTATTTGCAGGGTTTTATGGCTTTATTTTGGCTGTCACAGTCAGTGGGGAGAGAGGGATTAGGGTCCTTAGGGGGGAAGAGGAAGAAGATGAGAAGCAGGCAGAGGAGGACAGCTAATTTTTGATCCAAGGGGTGCTTTGCAGGCCAGGGGGGTGACAGCTGCACTGTCTTTAGCCCGGATTTGAATTTGAATTCTATCTAACGATGCAGCGACGCACGGACTTGGCAGGGCAGTCTGGTAATCTTCTTGACACAAATGCCTGGGCTTTTCTTGTGTGCCCTCACAGAGATTTGAGTAATTAAAGTTAAATTGAAGGAATAAAAAATATCCTTCTTGTACTGAGGCTGTCTTGCTAATGCCAAGTGTGAATAGTCAGGGTTGTCCTTAGAACTATAATCCCAAATGCTATTTCTCCTGTAATGTGGAACTGCCATATTTTTTCTTTTCTTTTTTTCTTTTTTTTTTTTTTTTTTGAGAGCTCCAAAAGACAGCGATAAGGGACGGCTGCAGTGCTTTCATCTTACAGACATCTTTTGGACAGGTGGAAAAGCAAGAAGAAAAAAGAAAGTTGGAAATGTTAGCAGTCGTGAAATATTGTGCATACCTGATGGAATTGCGTAGGATTTAAACCTTAACCCAAACACAACAACTGTAGTGATGAACAGTGTTGGGTGTAACGCATTACAAGTAACTTGAGTTATGTATCAGATTACTTTTTTTCAAGTAAAAAGTAATGCATTACTTTTAAATTTACAACAAAATATCTAGTTTTTTTTCTTTTTCTTTTCAAGTTACTTTGTTTTCCCATTTATTGACTGACACCTCTCATGTCCCCATGTTAAGAGAAATCGTCCAGAGTCCAGAGGCGTTGTATGTGTGCGCTGTAAACATGACTGTTTTTCTAGACAAGTTCTAGACTAAATGTGAGCATGCATTTACTCATTTACTTCTCTTGCGTCCTAATCTTCTCTATTTCAGAATGGCAGCACAGCTGAAAGGCTCGTTTGTTTGAGTTGTGCCGTCTACTGTACAGTCGTGAATTTGCATTTCCTTCAGCCTGACACTTATGCTGTGTCCCAATTCGCCTACTTCTGCCATGCCCTAAAAGTATGTACTCTTTCCGTGAACAAAAAGTACTTACTTTTGAGCGTGTAGCAAAAGAGTAGACAAGCTTTGGGACATACTGTCACGTCATACAATCGCGTCTCTGTCGCATCCTGTCACCATAAACTGGCCTGTCAATCATCTTACATCCTCCACATTTCATTTAGTTAATGTTCTACCGTATCACGTTGATCTGCAGTCGCTGGTCTTTCATGTGGAGAACTCTCCTCATATTAATGCATAATGATGCATTTAAAAGTTAATGGCAAATCAGATCTTTATAAAAGTCCACATTGGTATTTGCAGATGAAAAATAACATGGATAACATTAAATAAGTATTTTCTATTAGGTTGAACTGATTATTAGTCACTCAAACAACCTCTCAGCATCGATCGTGCATATCCGCCATGTTTTGTAGTTTTTTAACACTTTAGTTTGTAGTCCTGAACTGAATCCTCGTCCAACTCGCAATGGGTTGTGGGCAATATTAGCCTTTATAGTGTGCACGGATCCACACTTCGAAAATCTACCAGAAAAAGTAGACCATCCGAGGACTTTTGGCATACTATGCTTTGGGACACACTTATTTTAATCTCACATACTATTTAGAATGGATAGTATGGACATTGGGACGCAGGGTTATTCTTTTCACTTTTATTGTGAAAGAGCCTTTACGTTTGCCAAAAATAGAATGTTTTTGTTGTTATATAAAAACAAACAAACAGTCTAGCCCAGATGAGAAAAAAAGTGACGTAACGCATTACTTTCCATATAAAGTAACCAGTTAATGCAATTAGTTCCTTTTTAAGGGAGTAACACGATATTGTAATGCATTACTTTTAAAAGTAACGGTAACACTTTAGTATTGGAAACAAACTCACTTTTAACAAGTTGCTTATTAGGTTGCAAATTAGCTGTTTATTAGTACTTATAAAGCACATATTAATGCTTTATTCTGCATGACCATATTCTAATCCTTAATCCCTACCAATACAAAAACTTAAAGGATACAACAACTACCTTACTAACTAGTAATCAGCAGTAAATTAGAAGCTCATTGAGGCAAACGTAATAGTTAATAGTGAATATCTGGTAACACTTTACAATAAGGTTCATTAGTTAACGTTATTTAACATGAACTAATAATGAACTGCACGTCTTCAGCATTTATTTAATCTTTGTTAATGTTAATGTCAACATTTACTAATACATTATTAAAATCTTGTTAACATTAGTTAATGCACTGTGAACTAACGTGAACAAGCAATGAACAACAGTATTTTCATTAACTAACGTTAACGAAGATTAGTAAATAGAGTAACAAATGTATTGCTCATGGTTAGTTCATGTTAGTTAATACATTAACTAATGTTTAACTAATGAACCTTATTGTAAAGTGTTACCAGAAATCTGTTTCCCAAACTTGTAGACATTTTAATTCTTGTTAATTGGATAATTTTATGTCAAATGTAGGTGTGACTGACTGATATATAGCAGCTAAGTCATTCAAATGTTGTTTTACAGCAGAAATGGCAGTTTTAAGTGAATAAGCCCCACTTTCTTAAACATAAATTAATTCTAAACCAAAGCTAAATAGAAAATCAACATTAGCAGATGAGGTCAAGATTTTAGGCTCTGTTTGATTGGTGCAGATTTCATGCAGAGCTGCACAGATCAATTCAACTTTATTAACTGCATATTATTTTGCTAAAATAATATTTACACAATGTGTGGAGGCAGAGCTTGTAAGACAGGAACCATTCAAAGGCAAGAGAGAGAGAGTACTTTAACACGCCCACATCACACACAATATTTTAATGCATGCTCCATACTCTCTCTGAACACTTTTACACACACTTAATATACCGAAAACGCTTTAACACACTTGCCTCAAATGCACTGTAAAAATACTATAAAACAAGTTTCTCGCACACATAAAATACTCTAACACATGCTTCTAAAAACAAAAAATACACACACATATATCACACACTGGGGATATTTTAATAAATGTTCCACATCAGTCTAAAAACCTTTAATACTCACCACACTCCGGGAATACTTTAACACACCCCACTGGCACAGTTAAACAGGAGACCAGGACTAGTTGCTACTCGGGCAATATCTTTGATATATCAATGTTTTCAGGATATAATAATACCAGGTTGGAGCAAGTTGTCACATTTTTATTATACATTTCCACATGTGTTTTATTATTGCAATGTATTTAATTTTAAATATACAAATTGTCTGTAATTTTGGCCAGATCTTATTGTGACAGCTTACCCTTTATTGTGTGACAACAACATCCTTTGCTATCAACATATTTACATTTACATTTATGCATTTGGCAGACGCTTTTACCCAAAGCGACTTTCATTGCATTAAACTATACATTTGTATCTGAGTATGTGCAATCGAACCCATGACCTTGGCATTGCTAGTGCCATGCTCTAACCCCCCCGACCCCCAATTAATAATGGTGAAACTGTTCAAAAGCTTATTTTGTTGCCAAGACTTTAGGCACAGTACATGCTCAAACAGAAATAGATTTTTAAAAATCTACATTGAGATATATATTCACCAGAGTAAATATTGTGGCAACTAACCCTGGTCACTCTTGAAAACAAAATCTTGATTAATGAAATGGTTCACAACATTTACACCTTATTGCTCAGTTATACAAAGGTTGTAGGTTCAGTCCACCACTGTCTATGAGAAAATAATTTCATTTGGCATAGTGCTTGTAGTAAAGGCAGATGTGTGAATTAATATGCTCTTAAAGAAGCCTAATGCATAAATAAGTTTCAGTCTCAATTGCATGTGTGCCCCAGTATGTATGTGCTTTCATAATCATTTTAATCACAGGTTAAAGCAAGCCTTTAACCACGGGTTGATTCAGTGTGCTGTATTTGCAATAAACATGCAAGTATGAGTCAATGAGAGTTTTGTTGAGCCAAATGCTTAGAACCTGGGGAAAGGAGAACAAAAAGAGCAAAAATGTTGTTAGCTAATGCAGCTTCCAGGTAAAGACTTCCCAGAAATGTTTTACTATTGTTAGACAAAATGTGTGATGTTACAAGTGGTTAAATGGTGCATGGGCGTGCTTGAAAAGTGCATGTTTGTGGCTTATGAATTTCAAAAACGTTTGGGTTCAATTCCATGCAAATGGACCCAAAACTTGAAATGACTGTGCATGCTTTGAAGGTGGGTTTATGTAAAGGAAGTGTCACTGTCATTCTGAAGTTTCAGGTGTGCAGACATAAAGGTTATAGGTGAAAAACCTGAAGTTTGTTAACTTGATGGGAAATGATCACCGTTAAAATGAGAATGCCAAAGGGCACAGGTTCAACCCCTGGAAAGAGGATAACAATGTAAACTGTGAGGTACTGTCATTAGAAGTGTTGGTGTGTTGTTTGTCTCCACCGGGGAGGGGGTAATCCTAATCCGTATCTTTGCCTTATTTTATAAATTGTAAAATATTATTAAAAGTATAAAATAGTATTGTAAAATATTCAAGTTAACCTTTAAAGTTTAGTTCACCCAAAATGAAAATTCTGTCATCATTTACTGAACTAATTTCAAACACATTTAGAGGAGAAATTCTGAACATTGTGCTGGTCACACATTTTCCTCTGAAGCCAAAAAATATTTTTGTTTGAGAAATTGTTATTCATTGATCATCTCACTTTCAGTAAATTAACTTATGTGGCCAGACCGTTGAGACCAGACAGACAACCTTAAAAGAATGATTTGTTTACAAAACAGACATTGCAACTGCTCTCATGAATGCTGTGGTGAATGTCACAATTTTCACTGATTTAATGATTTGAATATTTGTCTCTCTTTCAGACATTTTAACAATTTTCCTCTTTTTTTTGTTCCCCAGATGAAAGAGCGTCCTAAGGGGTTGAAGCGACAGGAGGGTGAGTAAAAGCTGAATTTTTAGCTGAACTATACCTTTACAACAAATTTTTAGGGAATGTAACTTGAATGTATGCGTCTTTCGTCTTCTATTGGCAGATGATTTTGCTTGTTTTAGGAAAAAAAAAAAAAAATTGTAAACATAATTTTTGTAGTGTAGAGAGTGAACAGTAAACAAAATTAATGAATGACCTCATATTGGCATAAAACTGTTTTTGTTTTTTAGCAATTGTCATCATATTCTCATCTTTAGTATTTGAAGTTAGTACTAGAATTGAGTGTGTGTGTGTGTGTGTGTCTGTGTGTTCACAAGTCATGCACATTCCAGGCCGCCCACAGCATATGCTGCACATGCACACTGCAATCGCAGTCTCTCATGCATGATGTTGCGGAGCAATGTGGCGAAAACGGACACCGCAACTTCAGAGCACGTTGGTTTTCATAACAGCTCTGCTCATACTTGGTAAATATAAGAGGAATTAAGTTCTCCGGCTGCCATCTGGGTTATCATAATAGAATAAAGACCGGCAAGAAATTAACCTGCTTCTGAAATGTGGACATGTTGACGTGCCTCAAGTGGAATAGCTGCACTTCGGTTTGAGGGAGAGAGTTGCGAAGAATAATATGTCATAATGGAAATTCATCACGGAGCCGTCAGCCTGATTTTTACCTGAGACACCTTTTTCCCTTTAAGTTTACAGGGGCCTATTGCCTGGGGCATAATACCTCTGAAATTACTGCATAGCTGTCTTCTCAGTAACCACAGAATGGAGAAATGTGGGAGGCTGGGCAACAAGATGTGCATTGTAACCCCTTCAATAGCTCAGCACCTCCTGTGTCACAGCGTACAAAAAAGGACAGCAGTATGAGTGTGTGTGTGTGTGTGTGTGTGTGTGAGTGGAAAGAGGCCCAAGGTTTACCTGGTCTGCGGCTGTAGACACCACGGCAGCCAAGAAGCATCAGGAGGCAACGGAGCATGACAGGCCCCACATCAAAGCGCAAGCACCACACCTTGATCCAGACCCCCCACCCCACGCCCCACGCCTCCTCCCGTCAGGACACACCTGACAGAGGGGCCACCCCGCGCCTTCAAAGAGAGACTGAGAGACACGAGACACAAATAAACGTCTAGACACTTTCTCTTACAGTGACCTAATGGTGTGGAATTTTTGCTCCCTTTGCACCTTATCTCTGTCGAGAGGGTAGAAACAACGTGATTGATTTGGGAAGTGTCAGAAGACTCCAGGATTCCCCCCTCCCCGACCCTCTAAGAAGAACAATTGAATTGCTAATGCGCTAGAGGGGCAAAATCTCTGTGTGTGGGTAATTTGAGTAAGAAACTTGGGTGTTCAAATATGTTTACTGTGTGTGTATATATATATATATATATATATATATATATATATATATATATATATATATATATATATATATATTATATATAATATATCATATATATATATATATATATATATATATATATATATATATATATATATATATATATATATATATATATATATATATATATATATATATATATATATATATATATATATATATATAAAATACGGCGCATATGTATAGCATTCACTCGCATTTTTCACCAAAATGGCTTTTAGAGGCTTTTGCAATGGAAATCTTCATATATATTTTAGCTTTCATGCTAAAACCTCTAAAACATTGGCCCTATTTATTTGAATTTTACATGCATTATTGTAACCACAATTTAGCTTTTTAAACAAATAAATAAATAAAATACAGAGGGAATTGACGTTATGCCACAAATGCTGATAAAGCATAACCCAACTGAACATGGAATATTTCTTAAACCCATATCCATTAGTCATGTAAACGCATTTTTCTTTCCTTCTACATTCAGGAACTTCTAAGAAACATTTGGCTTAATTTCCTGTGTCTTTGCCGTAGCTTATTTGAATATATCCACTGATCTAAATGGCTCAGAGGCTTGGATCAGAATGTTTTCAATACATACCTGTCTGGAGTAATTAATTATGTTTGTTAAAGCCTTCAGCCAAAAGCATTTCTTTTTTTTTTCTTCGTTCAGACGTTTGCTTGTCTTAGCACCTCCCGCCACCCAGTGTTAGGAGACAGATTTAATTGCCACATGAAAGCCACAAAAAAGAGAGCTCAGTCTCCTCATAAACAGAAGCCACACCTAGCAGGGGAATAGTTTCACCTTTGAAAAAAAGCTGTCCACACTAATTAAAGAGAAAGGGTTCCACTGAGTAATCTGACTTTATACTACTGACTGTTGATGGAATGAATGATGCTAATAAGTCATTCTTGGCCAAAATAATGAGGACATGGTTATTTTCTAGATCCCCCATAATTAAATATGAAAACCCTTTATTTCCCTTCATACACCAAAACATTGGGTCATTGGGGAGCAATTGATGTGGACAATCATAAAGCCGCTCATTTATTATTATTTATATAGTTTTGGTAGTTCAAATGGTAGAGCATGGTTCTACACTGAACAAATAGTTTTTCTTGTTTTAATATCTAAAGAGATCATTAAAACATGATTTGTTTATTTGAGAAGCAACACTATGACTAGTTTTTAGGGAATGCATCATTATTAAAAGTATATTTTGTTTTACTGTACTGGCTTGTTTTTAACTTGATTATAACACAAAATCTGCCAATGCAATTAGACAAAATGCACTTGTATTAAAGTTCCATTATTAGGAAAAAAGTCTTAATATCAAATGCAGTCTTGAGTAAATTTATCTTGTGTTTTTTAGATATTTTGGAAAAAAAAAAAAGACTAAAAATTAATTTTTATGCAGTGTAGCAACACCAAGGTTATGGGTGTGATTCCTGCAAAATAATTTATACAAGGAATGCACATAAAGTTGCTTTGGATAAAACAGTCAACCAAATGCGTAAGTGTAATTGTCACATCTGATCATACGTTTCATAGTTAAACGTTTCACAATGGGTAGGACAGATGTTAAGAATGTTAAAACCCACCACCGTGCTGTGATAAAGGGTAAATATTGCTGGATTTAGTGCTAAAGTTCTGATAACCCTGCTTTATCACCTTTTTGTGCAGGACTCTGCATAAGACTGATTGAGGATGACTACCTTGCTCTTATCAAACCATTTCTTTTCCTTAAGTCTTCTCTTAGGAAGTAACCCTGGATGCTCTGTAATACAATAGAGCTTTTCTGCTCTCTTTGTCCAGGGGATTGTGGTATGCCAGCGGAGGGCACGGCGTGAACAGAGAGGGCAAGGGAACATGAAAAGGTCTGCTCTGCTGGGACTGGCACTCTCTGGCTCTGCGGCGGAATAAAAGCGACGGTAAGGATTAGAGGAGCGTTCCTCAGCTTGCAGGATAAGCTGATCTTCCACACTCCAGGTAACACTTTTTTTTTAAATAGAGAAGGCTTTGGAAAAATAATGTGAGACATGGCTAAAGAGACAATCTAGTCTTCCAAAAAAGAGGACATTCAAGTTTAGGTTTATAACCGCTGATCTTGGTCAGCGGCTGCAGAAATGAAATCTAAATTTGGGGCCTTGAAACGTCAAGAAGCACCTAAGGATGACAGGTGGAGTTTAATGCAAATGTCTCTATGAGACTTTATTCAACAGATTATGTGACACAGGGTCACCTAATCTCTAAGAGGATGAATCCATTCAAATGAAGGAGACAAGCTAGTTGAATGTTCCTCCATGAAAGGCTTCCAGAGCCAATACTGTTTCAAAAGGGCATAGTAGTCACACCCAGTCCCAGCCTCGGGGTTCAGATTGCTATCCTATTGAGTATGCACACTCTATTTACATTTGCCCAAATACATATGTTTACGCAAGATGGATATGAATCTGTCTACTACCTGCTATAAGTAAAATTTTCTGTTTTTTTTTTTTTAATTTTTTCTTTATAAGCCCCATATGGCAATGTTATGTGGTTGCCGATCACCCAGTGTCCATGTATCTTATCCATGATTTGCACGCTCACATTTGGATTGTGGGGCTCCAAAATGTCCATGAGCTGATGAAGTTTGCATGGTTGTAAAGTTTGCATATGGTTGGGGCTTCTTTAACAAGATGAATTTAAATGTAGTGATTTAGTGATTTGAAAGCGTCTTGTATGCATTTCAAACCAACACCTGAAGTTTAAAACCATCTCAGGAGGTGAGATTTGAGTGACTGGATTGTGAACCATTTCAAATGCATCTTAGAAGGCATTTACATTTGTTTTTTCATGGTTGGATTAATAAAAGGCATGAAGTGTCAAAGTATAAATACCCCCTCACAACATTTATGGACTTTTTTTATGCATATTGCACAAAAATTTCCAATCTGATTGGCTGGATTTTAACAAGTTAAGGAGTCAAGTTTTTATAAGTCAGCTGGGTAAAATTTTTTATGGTCTTGGTCCTCATGTTGCAGTCCCAAGATTATATATTTTCGTGGTGTTGGTCTTGTCATTGGGTCGTTCTTGATTTTGACTCAATTCTCTTCTGTTCTTTGTCTTGATGAGATTTGACCCTCTTTTGGTCTCGGTCTTGACTTGATCTCGACCCTCTTCAGGGGGCATATTATAGAACATTTCTATCTTAGGTCTTAACTTAAAATATTATAAATTAATTTAGGATTTATCACAAATTCGTATTACAGAAGCAAATCCTAACTTGATTTAGGATTCTTATCCTATCCTACAAAATCTCATCTTATCTGTAGTTAAGAAATCTTAAACCGAGTTTGGTAATCACCTGCCAGGTCTGTTACCAAGCAACATTCAATGAGCAAACTGCTTTTGAGGTAAACCTAAAATCAAAATGGAGAAACAATGGCGCACTTTTAATTTCAGTGCAGCAGAGACTGAAAGTTCAGCTGAAAAGGTAACGTTAAAGCCTGTTTTATTCAGCAAGTTTTCACCTTCGCTTGCTTCACCTGGTCTCTGTCTTGACACTCTTCTGGTCTCTGTCTTGAGTAGAACTCGATCCTGTTCTGTTCTTGGTCTTGAGTAGAACTCAATTCTCTTCTGGTCTCAGTCTTGAGTAGAATTCGATCCTCTTCTGCTCTTGTCTTGAGTAGAACTTGATTCTTTTCTGGTCTCGGTCTTGAGTAGAACTCAATCCTCTTCTGGTCTCAGTCTTGAGTAGAACTCGATCCTCTTCTGGTCTTGTCTTGAGTAGAACTTGATTCTTTTCTGGTCTCGGTCTTGAGTAGAACTCAATCCTCTTCTGGTCTCAGTCTTGAGTAGAACTCGATCCTCTTCTGGTCTTGTCTTGAGTAGAACTTGATTCTTTTCTGGTCTCGGTCTTGAGTAGAACTCAATTCTCTTCTGGTCTCAGTCTTGAGTAGAACTCGATCCTCTTCTGGTCTTGTCTTGAGTAGAACTCGATTCTTTTCTGGTCTTGGTCTTGAGTAGAACTCAATTCTCTTCTGGTCTCAGTCTTGAGTAGAACTCAATCCTCTTCTGGTGTCTGTTTTGAGTAGAACTCGATTCTTTTCTGGTCTCAGTCTTGAGTAGAACCCGATCCTCTTCTGGTGTCTGTTTTGAGTAGAACTCGATTCTTTTCTGGTCTCAGTCTTGAGTAGAACCCGATCCTCTTCTGGTGTCTGTTTTGAGTAGAACTTGATCCTCTTCTGGTCTTGGTCTTGAGTAGAACTCAATTCCTTTCTGGTCTCTGACTCGAATGAGCTGGTCTCAACTACAACACTGTATCTTTGTATAATCCACTTCATCCAACTTTATCTTTAACTTTATCTTCCCTTAAATGGTTATTTTAAATATCAGTCTGCCCTTTCTCGTCTAAGTGTCTAGTTCTTAACCAAATTAATCCCAGAATATGGAGGAAGCTGTAGGAAGCAGTGTTTGGTACTGTGGACTGTAGTGCAGTCTGCGACTGTGTTAGTATGCAAACAACGTGCGTGTGTTTGACTAGGTATAAATCAACGCATCTACAGCAGAAGTTTGTGTCTGAGTGTGTGTGCGTGCATGTGTGTGGAAATCTGGTGGGCTGAGGTAGTCTTGGCTCATCTGCATGGTGAGACAAGTTATCAGAGGGAGCCATGAGTGTCCTGTTCACTCCAGGGACTAAGCAGAACAACAGCCTCAGTGTGACGCATGACTACACTCTGGCACAGCGCAACCGCACTGGGCCTAATCTCGCTGTACCTCCTGATCCACCTCTTCACCCTCTCTCTGGTCATTATCACTCAACAGTTTAGTATGTATCGCAGTGGGGACGGCAGTGTGCGGGTCTCTGCGATTTACTCTGCCCTCGGCTGCCCTACGCAGTTTAGTGAGGATATGAATCCTGTTGGTTCGATGAGATTTGCCAATTTGTTAGTGCAACATGCAGAACCGTAACAGGATATTTCCTGTTACTATGCTGAACCGCCGAATTAGGTTTTTAGACTTGGTTTCTTTTGATCTAGGTACATTTATCTGTCCTTAAACACTTTCAAAGAAGATTCCCTTACATATTGGTGCCATAGCCCATCCCATGAATTAATATGTGACAGCTGCATAGGGCTGATTTTTGAGATTTTAAGTTCCTCAGGATGTTTTGAGGATTTAAAATGTGTTTAGGTGCAAGAAGCTGTCGTATGTAACACATTCAATTGATTAGCAGGTGTTCTGTTGGTATGAGACAATTTAAATTTTACTGAATATACAACCACTACACTTGAGTCTTTTGAGTGTTTTTATGAGCAGCGGGAAACTCACTCAGAATTTGTGTAAAATGTTGGTGAGAAAATAAGCACTGTTTCTGAAAATATTATAGCAGGGAACACAGGGGCTAGGGGTCTGAAATTTTAATCAGTGGTGAACATATTCAAATTAACTCTGTATTGTTATAGAGGCAAAGGTTTTTTTATATTATTTTTTATTTTATTATTATTATTTTTTTTTTCTTCCTGTTTTACATTTGTCTTTTTATATATACTGGTATATTTATTTATCTTTCCTTCATGTGATTTAAAGGTATAGTTTTTCTATATTCATTCTGATCCTGATGTTTCAGACTTGTGTGACAATCTCAAGGAGTATTGAAGGAAAAACAAGCGTTTTTATTAAGTTGAACAAGTTTATTTGGTTTTTGCAGAAACAGAAGCAGAAACCTCTCTAAATTTTGTTGCAATTCTTAACATCTTTGTAAAAATAATTTTAAGTAACTGTTTGGATAATTATATTAGATTTTTTTTTTTTTTTTTTCTTGCAGTGCAAAAAAAAAAAAAAGAGAAGATAATTCATTATTCACTGGAGATCTTCCCATTTGCTTTGGCTCATAAATATAACAACATTGATGTAAGTGACATAACCAATGGCGTTTGCTTTTAAAGGCGTCAAATGGCCTCAAAGTGCCATAAGTCCATTTGACTTATAGTTCTTTTTTTAGATCTTCAGCGAAAATTATCATTGAATTTGGGTCTATTCCTCACATGAAGCTATTGCACTGGCTTCAGACTTCAGAAGAATATAGAGCACAAGTCATATGGACCACTTGAATGCTTATTTCATAGTGCTTTTTAATGAAAAATCAGTCTTCAAATGAAAACAAAAACAAAACAAAAAACATACAGGTTTGGAACAACATGAAGGTGAGTAAATGATGACAGAATTTTTGTTTCTGTGTGAACTATTGCTTTAAAACCTGTTTAGGAATAAATATACTCCCTGATGAGAGACACATGCTGTTTAGTTCGACCTGGTTGTTAAATTACAGAAATGAGTCAGCAAATGTTCATTCCTCGGTATACTCTCCCTGCCTTTAACAGCATGGTTCTGTTTTGACTGCTGTTCGTATTTGGAAGGTCTGTGTTCACGACAGGAACCTGTTCCAGGTATTTACACACCACCATGCTGGAATAAATCCAGTGTGATAGTTCGCTCCTCAGGGATGGATTTGATCTCAGACCTGTCATTTCTGGACAGCCCCTGTTTCCATGATCTCTCTATAGCTCCAGGAAGGTTTTAGCTGTACGTTATATGAGCAGTGTCTTGCGATGTGCTCTGTAAAGTAGTAATCTCCATGTGATATGTTTCTTTTGCAAGACACTTAGCAGGTTTTTGAGGTTACACAGTGTAATGTGATTTTCTTCACAATATCAGATGTATAAATATGCAAGGATATATTAATCTGGTACAGGAATGGGGCATTTTACATAACAACTTAATTTCCATCGGCATAATCTTCCGTATTGATTAATGTTATTCCAAGCAGAGGGACATGGCCATTTTAACATTAACCGGATTTATTTTGGATTAGGGCTTAGCTGTCTCTCTGAGAATGTACTAAATAAAAATAAAATATTCAAATAAAGCAAGTGTCCCTGAGAATATTAATACCATAAACATGTATGTAGTGTTACATTAATTCCCTTAAACGGCAAACAGGCTGAAATGTCACATTTCTATGAAAGAAAATCTTTCAAGCGTAAATGGAATAAAGATTTTCATTAATTTCAATTTAAAATAAGAGCTAACAGTTGTTACTTTGCAAGTGATGGAAAAGAGTATTGTTGCGATATAAATTAGTCTACACAGGAAACCCACAGGGTAAAGACGTGTTCCTAAAAGGGAACAGTTCACTCAAAAATTATTTATCTACTTTAGTCATTCCAAATGTGTATGATTTTTGCTCCATATTCCAAGTTTTCTGATGCCTTATGTAAGGAACAAACCAATACGTTTAAATCATTCACTGATATTCTTCCCTTACAGAGAGCTGTTAACTCTAAAACTGTTGTGACCGACCAGGTAATTGAGTCAGCAGGTTGAACCGGATTAAATGTATCAGTCTGATACGTGAACGAATCATTCAGTCCTATTTGTGAGATGAATGAGCCGATTCATTGAAAACTTTATTTGTTCACTTTTGAAAAAAAATTGAATTCGTTGTTGCTTTAGAAGACTTGGACTCAATTTGTGCACTTTCAAATAATAATGTATTATTTAATATATAAAGTCCATACAAATTGTGCATTTATATTAATAATATTATATTAAATATGAAATAATATTATATTTTATATACATAATATATGTATATTGGGTGAACTATTCCTTTAAATGGTGGACATACACATCCCATCCTCAGATCTGACTGACTGACCCTGTGTGGTGAGTCTTTAAATTAAGTAAACAGTATCCTGGGTTCATAAATTTGGCGGTGGAATTCCCAACCTCCCCCCTCTCTGCCTTTCTCTCTCTGTCTCCTTCTCTTTTTCTTCTCTACTGGCCACAGATTTACTGCAGCAGTAATAACTGTCATGGCAAATGCCTGGTAAAGTGCTGGACAAGGGACCAACAGAAGGAGAGTATTTATCACGGTATTGACTTTCTGACTGTGGTGTCGTGAACTCTTTTGTCATAAACTGGAGCACTCAGAGCGAGCGTGGCGATCGATAAGGGGGAAAACTGCTGTCAGGTTCTCTCCCAGGGAGCATTGCTTTTGTTACAGCCACTTAGGGGGCTGATAAATGCTCTGCTGTGGATAGGTCTCAGCTTCCGTCCACTTGCAGAAGGGACTTCTCATACTAGTTTTTATATCTTGAAAAAAAAAATCATCTTCTACAGGAATATTCTGTGTTATGAAAGGTTTAGCGAACTAGAATAACAATCATAGAATAGGATTGTGTGCTTTTAATAGCCTTAGATATGAATAGCTGTGCCGTTATTTCTAGCGCTTTTCATTTAATAGAGGATTAACTAATCTCTCAGTCTAAAGCTGCTTTTTAAAACAGAATGTACCAACTAAATAATATGAGCTTTATTTTTACAGCTTTATCAAATAATTTAAGACGTCCCTGACAGTACAAATACTTTGGCATAATGTCTATGATTAATGTGAGGTGTGCGGTGAACGTGGCGCTCACTGAATGGTAAATCAGTGGTGTGGTTATTGATGGCAGCGCTGATTAGGGGGCTGGGAAAAATGGCTGTGTCTGATTGATGATGACGGAGGGGGTGTTAAACCACTGACGATAAGCAGACAGACTGCTCGGCCGTGATCTCCAGAGCCGACTTGTATTGTGGGGGTCAGAGGTGGGTCAAGTTTACTTCCCCAAGGGGGACGGCAGCCCTGATGATATTCCCAAAGTTAACATAACCTTTGACCTCTTCAGGCAAGAGAAACTCCATACCATCCCTGAGTTTGTAGATAAGCCTCTGCTTACGCACAAGTAAGATTTGTGTTTGTTTGTTTCTCTGACAGTTTTTTTTTTGTAAAAAAAAAGCCCAGTGTCAAATTTGTGAATGCCTTGTGGGTTTATCTGGTCTTCAAAATAATTTGAAAAGTATAATTTATTAGGTAAAACAAGCTGTTTTCTCATAAAGATGCCCCCTCTTACAAAGATGTATACAGCAGTCTGGACAGCTGGTTGGATGTCAAGAAAATGACATGAAACACTGACATATCTGTGATGACCTCTGACCTCAGAAGTATAGAGATGAGCTAGGTATCAAGTTGACAAATTGATGAATGTTAGACAGCAAGTCCAAAGCAAGCACAGCTGTGTGTCACTTCAGAAATGTAAAACGCTAATGATACAGTGGCTGTCTGAAGCAACAGTTTCCTTGTCAATATCTGAGAAAGATACACTTTGTGTGGAGATATATATAATATATATATATATATATATATAATATTATATATATATATATATATATATATATATATATATATATATATATATATATATATATATATATATATATATATATATATATATATATATATATATATATAATATTATATAACTACACATTCGTACTGAACCGTTTTGGTACAGGACTTCAGGTATGGCACACATGTGTACCAAATGCATTACATAGCATTACATACAACATTAAGGTATCCTGTTTGGGAACACTTCAGTTTAAAATAAGCTCTGCGTTTTGTTACTTTCGATAAATAATGGCGTGTCATCTTTCAAATTCGATCCATTTTATTGCGAAACAGATTTCTGTATAGGCGCCACAAACGACATTCAACCGGCAACACGGAACGCTAGTGAATACGATCATTTCTTCCTCGTTAATACTAGTTACAGAATAAACATGAATGAACATCTGGAGGTATGTTTAAAGATACAGTACAACTTACTGAAATGTATAATATCTCGTGTAATTGCTCAATCAGTGTTTCAACGGCGGAAAAATGTCAATAAAACAGCTTGTATACAATGTCACAATGTTACATTTACCTCAGAAAAGCCATTCATTGTCCAAAGCTTGTTAGTTCCCAAGAGAGATAAACTCTTTCGCTAAATATATGCACTATATAAGTCTTCATTATATATTATATATTAGTATTCATTATATTTTACTTGACCTGTTAGTGAAATTTAATGTAAATTTAATGTTTAATGTATGTTTAAATAAATCTGTCTTGGAAATGACATCCACTGTTTATAATGATTATATTTCAGCAACGAATTGGAGTAAAAACATAACTTTATAATTAGATTTAGAAATGAATGCAGACACTGCCTTATGTGCAGCTTGAATTTTTGCATACATTTTTTTTATTTTTATTTTAGTGTTTAATTTATTTAAAAAGACAGAGACAATTTTTTCAGTAAACCACTGTTTAAAAAAAAAAAAAACAATTTTATGTTTAGTTTTCTTGCCCCTGCTGTACTGAACCCATACCGAACCGTGACTTCAAAACTGAAGTATGTACCGAAGAAAGGACATCATGTTGAATTATATGGTTCTCTAAGATCATTGCTGTTATCTTTCCTCCTTGGCATCGTTAACACACACCTGAATGCTCCAGACCAGCAAACTGCCAAAACTTCTGCTTTTATAGAGGTGCTCACACTTGCTGATGATCAATTAATCAAAGGCATTTGATTAGCAGCGCCTGACTGCTACTTACCCTCTTAATTCCCAAGGAAGCAGTAAGGGTGTACTTAGATTGTCACCCATGGCTTTTCCATTTTTGACCTAGTTTTTGTTAAATAAATAATGTCACGGTGTAATATGTCATATGTTGTTGTTCTGAGGTTGTATTTACCTAATTTTAAGACTGATTTTTGTATTATGCCCTGATACACAAAAGCAATTGTTGCTGCCATCAGTCTGGGAAGGGTTATACGGCCATTTCCAAACAATTTTAAGCCCATCATTCTACAGCGAGGAAGATTATTCACAAGTGGAAAACATTCAAGACAGGAGTGGACGTCCCAGCAAATTCACCCCAAGGTCAGACCTTGCAATGCTCAGAGAAATCGCAAAACAACCAAGAACTACACCTCTCTCAACTCTACAGGCCTCAGTTAACATGTTAAAGTTCATGACAGTACAATTAGAAAAAGATGAGACACGTATGGCATGTTTGGAAAGGTTGCCAGGAAAAGAGAGCCTTTTCTCTCTAAAAAGAACAAGGCTTAGGTTTACAAAGTTGCATCTGAACAAACCACAACAATGGAACAATGTCCTTTGGACAGACGAGACCAAAGTGGAGATGTTCGGTATAATGGGTAATGCACAGCTCTAAGTTAGGAGAAAACTAAACATATTAGCACAAACACCTCATACCAAAAGTCAAGCATGCTGGTGGAGGGTTAATGATTTTTGGCTTGTTTTGCAGCCACAGGACCTGGCCACCTTGCAGTTGTGACCATGAACAACCAAAATATTCTAGAGTCAAATTTGAAGCCATCTGTCTAACAGCTAAAGCTTGGCTGATATTGGGTCACGCAACTGGACAATGATCACAAGAACACCAGCAAATCTAAATCAGAATGGCTGAAAAACAAAAGAAGGTGTTTCACTGGCCCAGTCAAAGTCCAGACCTCAATGTATTAACAGATGTGCACAAACCTCAATGAACAGAAGCAACATGGTAAAGAAGAATGGGCCAAAATTTCTCCAGACTGATACTGTCATACAGAAAATTATTCCTTCAACTTATTGCTGCCAAAAATGGCTCTACAAGCAATTGACTCAAAGGGTGTACTTCGTTGGGCATCCATGGCTTTTCCATTTTGGCTTTAGTTTTGTTAAATAAATAATGCACGGTGTAATATGCCATTTACTGTTGTTCATCTGAGGTTGTTTTTGCCTAATTTTAAGACCTGCTAACTACCAAATGATTTTTAGTATGTTCTGATATGTAAATCAATCCATCTATCCGTCTATCACACTTTGTATTATCAGCATGACAATTTAAGTAAAAATTTAAAATTAACATGAATGTAAAAATGTCTTGGTATGTCCATTTAATTGATTGACAACCTTAAATGCAATACATTACACATCTGATTATTGATTGATTGGCTGTTTGAATAGCCTTTTGTTTTTTGCAAGTCTTTTTGTACAGTTAAAAAAAATAAATGAAAATAAATAAAGCTATAGGGAAAAAAATCCAGGGTTGTAACCACTGGAGGTAAGCAGTTTGGAGGCTAATATCTATGAAAGGTGTTTTCTGCAGCTGTGATGATTTGCAATGCATTTCAATGCCAGAATCTAGGAGGAGTTTACTTTTAATTAGGAGTTAGAGAGGATGTGGAAGTCACATTCTGGGTGAAATGTTATCTAGTTACATTGGTGGCAGAGGTTTCATTTTAAGGTTTAAAGAGAAAATTAACCTCTCCCCAATTAAAGCCCCAATTGTTAAAGAGTGTCATGCCATTTATTCAAGCAGACTGAGCATATTGACAGTTTTGGATGTGTAAATGTCAGGATTAATATGAGGAATACAGGAATAATTAATTTCATACGAAAACTCAGAACTGAGACCATTAAAGTACATTCAAATTCTGAGCTCTCTGTTATAGCCAAAACTCTTTATATGAAGATCTTTTTATATTGTTTTCTCAGTTGACTTTTAGAGGGAAAATCATCAGTCACAAGTTTTACTTTTATTTTTTTAAATATATATTATAATGTTTTAATATTATATTAAAAAAATTATATTTGACAAGATGATGTTATCTGAAATATCATACAAATTAAATAATCTTGTCCTTTCATAGTCACAGAAAAGCCTCAAATGGTGTTTGTGTGGAAAAAGTACAGCGAGACGTCCTGGTGTAAATGTGTCTGTGCACTACACACTACTCCAGCCCTTAAGCTGTGGAAGAATGTTAGAAGTTCCTTCAAAAGCCAGTTCCTGGTGCTTGAGTGGGCCCAGCCTGTGACCTGGGATTATTGTTCAAGTTCATCTGTGTCCAGACAGGTGTGTAATGGCTTGTAATTCTGTCTGAGAGGAATGGGGGAAGGGTCGAGACAGACAGAGTCTTGAGCTGTTGAACAGGGGCTGAAAATGTGGTGCGGTTCAGTCTGGGCACGCTTCACACATGTGGACTGATTCTACGCTGGGCTAGATCCTGTGAACTGATCTCTGAACCTCGTAAGGTGTTTTTAAACTAATCTACATTGTACTTTGACTATGCCAAATGCCAAACGCTGCTTTGCAAAACAAAATAAAGAGACATATTTACAAGTGAAATGGTGTGAATCGATTAGACTGTGAAAAGTACTATTTAGTAAAATTGACAGTACTTTTACAGCATTAATAAATCTTGGTGAATGTAGATTTCTACATTAAATTCATTTTTAACATTTCAAGTTGTATGAATTAACATTAGTTGTTTTATTTATGTATATATACTTTATTACCATTTAAAAATCTGAGGTCTGTAAGATTTTTTTTTTTTCGTAATCAGGAAGGATGCATTAAATTAAGCATGACAGTAATGTATTTATAATTATAACTCCCAGGTGATTTTGAAAGGCACATTGTGGTGGCAAGTCTTTCAATCATTGTTTGATAATGCACAGTCTTGCCTTTATCTGAGGGTCAAGATGCTAGGAATTCTGGGAAGGATGCTGTATACTGTCTGCCCATTGTTCTTGAACTACAAGTAGAATGATAAATCGTTGATGAATAGTTGACAGCTACATTCAAAACGTGTTTGTGCATAT